>NC_046155.1:87677300-87957300 GCF_011064425.1 Rattus rattus
ATTGCTATGATGAAACACCAGGACCAAAAGCAAGTTGGAGAGGAAAGGGTTTATTTGGCTTACACTTTTCCATCATTGGAGGAAGTCAGGGCAGGAACCTGGAGACTCATGCAGAGGCCATGGAAAGGTGTTGCTCGCTGGCTTGCTCAGCCTGCTCTCTTATAGAACCCAGGACCACCAGTCCAGGGATGGCGCCACCTACAATAGGCTGGGCCCTCCCCCATCAATTGCTAACTAAGAAAATGCCCTACTGATCTTTTTGTTGTTGTTGTTAATTTTGTATCCAGCCCCTCTGCTGAAGGTGTTTATCAACTGTAGGAGTTCTCTGGTAGAATTTTTGGGGTCGCTTACTCATCTGCCAATAGTGATACTTTTGACTTCTTCCTTTCCAACTTTCATCCCCTTGATCTCTAAGCTGTCTTACTGCTCTAGCCAAAACTACAAGCACTATGTTGGATATATAGGGAGAGAGTGGGCAGTCTCGTCTAGTCCCTGGTTTTAGTGGGATTGCTTCAAGTTTCTCTCCACTTAACTTGATGTTGGCTATTGGCTGGTTGTATATTGCCTTTTATTATGTTCAGGTATGTGCCTTTGTATCCCCGATTTCTCAGGAATTTTAACATAAAGGAGTGTTAGATTTCATCAAAGGCTTTTTCTTCATCTCCTGCGATCGATGATCATGTGATTCTTTTCCCTTTCAGTTTGTTTATATGGTGGATTACTTTGATGGATTTTCATATATTGAACCATCCCTGCATCCTTGGGATAAAGCCTACTTGATCATGGTGGACGATGTTTTTGATGTGTTCCTGGATTTGGTTTGTGAGTATTTTATTGAGTATTTTTGCATCAATATTCATAAGAGAAATTGGCCAGGCTTCCCCAGGTGGGGCTTGGGGAAGGCAAGAGAATGCTAAGCAAGCAATTAGAAGGGCTGAAAGGAAGAACTGACAGGAGCTGAGGATGAAAACAAGGGAGAGGGCTATTGTTGATATGCCCAGTCTGGTGAGGAGGATCTGGGGAGAAGGTTAAGTTGAGTGAGTGTTTTGTCTGGTCTAAAAGAAACTTGGGACAAATGGCTAACTGGGGTGCCTTTTAACACACCGAAGCACTGGCTGGCCTCCAGGCACACTCAGTACTTATGCCCCTCCCCTCTGTCTTTTCATCCTGCCCCCTCCACTAAATCTCTCCAGCCATGGACTTCCCTTTCCCCAGCTCTCATTCCTATACAACCCCTCCCTTTCAGGCACACGAGTGCCCTCTTGGTCTTTCTTGCTTTTCTCTTTTCTTCTTTTCCTCTCCCACTCTCCCCATCTCGCGGGCACATTCAGTCTGCTGGTCATGCTTAGTCTCCTACAGGCTCTCTCTGCTCTGGACTCCTCCAGATGCGTCTGGTTGTTCTCTTCCTCATATCTACCATAAAAACCTCTTCAACTAGAAAAAGGAAAGAAAGAAAAGGAAAGAAAATGCCCTACAGCCTGATCTTACAGAGACATTTTCTCAATTGAGGTTCCCTCCTCCTGGATGACTATAACTTGTGTCAAGTTGGCACAAAATTAGCCGGCACAACTAACCCCTTGTCATCTTGACACAGAAACATGTCAGTGGTAAGCCACAACCCTTCCTTTCTTGTTCATCCTCAAGATCACACAGTAATATTGACATCACAATAAAAAAAATTCCAACTTTTAGAAGTCCCACAGTATTTAAAAATTCAAATACTTAAAAGTTCAGGCTCTTTAAAATACCCAAACTCTTTTTTTTTTTTTAATCCAAAGTCCTTGTAAAACTCCCAAATCAAGTTTAAAGTCACTCAACTGTGGGTTCCTGTAAAATTAAAAACAAATTAAATACTTTCTTACTTCAAAAAGGAAGGGCCAGGGCATAGTCACACACTGAACAGAGTAAAACCAAACTCCAACTGTGTAAATAACTGGATGTCCAAGGTCTGGGATCCAGGCATGGTTGTCTGGGTCCCCCTTTAGGCTTGGGTCACTTCTCTGACTCTGCCCTTCTGCAGTACAGACAACTTGTCTTTTGTGTGCTGGCTGGTTTACTCCACTGCTGCTGCTGTTCTTGGTGGTTGTCCCATGTTTCAGCATCACCAAAATGCCACAGTCTTCTGCTGCAACTGGCTGCGCTTGCCTGTCCTGCGTTCTCTTCAGGGACTCTAGCTCTGCCCTGCAGTGCCAAGCCTCAGCTGCTCTCCATCACTCCTTCATGGTAGCCCAGGTACCCAGGTAGCCTCTACACCACCAAGTTCAGCTGCCAGCAGGAGGTGCAACCTTGGGCATCCTTGGAAAACAGCAAACACTTCCCAGAGGACTTCACCTTGCTCATGCTGGTCTCTTTATAATCCCGGGTGATTGAGCCCCAGCTAACTAGAACCACAGATTCTTAACTCAAAATAGCAAACTGTCTTGATAGAGTCATTAAAGGATTTGCAAATTTCCCTCTGGAATTTCACAAGCCAGGCTTCCACCTTCTGCATTTCTTTCAACTTTCTTATCTTCCAAGCTCCCACAGAACAGCCCATCAAAGTTTAAACACTCAATGATTCTCCCTCCCAGTGTTCCACAGTCCTTCCACAATCATCCCAAAATCATATGGTCAGATCTGACACAGCAAAACCCCACAATCCTGATACCAATGTGTCTTAGTTACTGTTGCTGTGATGAAACGCCATGACCAAAAGCAGGTTGAGGAGGAAAGGGTTGATTTGGCTTACACTTCCACATCATAATCCATCACTGAAGGAAGTCAGAACAGGACCTCAAACAGACCAGGGACCTGGAGGCAGAAATTGATGCAGAGGCCATGCTGCTCATTGGTTTGATTATGATGGCTTTACTCAGCCTGCTTTCTTATAAAACCCAAGACCACAAGCTAAAGAGTAGTGACACCCACGAAGAGATGGGTCCCATCACAGTGATCACTGATTAACAAAATGCCCTGCAGGCTGACCTTACAGAGGCATTTCCTCAGCTGAGGTTCCGTCCTCTCAGACGACTGTAACTTGTGTCAAGTTGACATAAAATTAGCCACGCAGCCACTAAAGATCTCACAATGCACAATTCTTTTTATAAATTTTTCGATAGAATTTTGTATTCCTACATTTTATATTCATATTTTATATTTATACCTTCTATATTTTTATTTTCTTAGAATTTTATATATGAGAATTATATCATTTGCACTAGCCTTCCTTCCCCTTTAACTCCTCCCATGTTTGCCCCAACTCCTTCTTAAATTTACTCTTTAATTAGTCACCAGTGACTCTGTCTAGGTGTGGTTTTTTTTTCAATTTCAGGAGATTATTAACTATTGATTTGATCTCTTTAATAGACATAAGTCTGTTTCTTCAAGATAAGAGTTTTGGAAGATTATATCTTTTAAGAAATTGGGCTGTTTCAATCCAGGTTATCAAATTTGTGGTTACTATTCACATTATTTATTTAAAATATTTCTACTGCTCTGTACTGATGCCCATTCTTTAGTTTCTACTTCAGTAATTAGTGTCTCTTCTTTCTCAGACTGATCGAAAGCTGTTCAACTCTTTAAAAAAATCTTTAAAATAAAAAGGACCACCAGATTTGGGCCTTGTTATCTTTCTCTACTGATTTGATATTTTCAATTGCATTGATTTCTACTACTTTAAAATAGTATTTATTTTTTTGAGAACATCCTAGATCTCATCTGCTATAATTTTCTTCTTTCTTAATGTAAAAGCTCAGACCATTGCATTTTAGATCTTTATTGAAAAATATCATTCTATGTTGTAAATTTCCCTCAAGCACTGTTTTTATAACATCACACATATTTTGGTAAACTGTATTTTCCTGTTCATTTATTCAAAATATGTAAAAAAAATTCTTCTTAGAAACGGGCTATTTACCCTCCAAGTGTTTTGGAATTTTCAAACTTGCTGTTATTGGTTTCCTGCTTAATTCTGGTGTAGACCGAAAACGGACCTGTGTGATGTCTATTCTTTTAAATTGGAGAAGACTTGTTTTAGGGTTCAGGATGTGTTCAAACTTGACAAGCCTACCACATAAATAGGAATGTGAAAGGTTCGGTTTACAGGTGGAGGTGGTGGATGCTGCCAGGTACAGGCAGGCGATGTTGCTGCTGAATTTAGCCAAGTTCTCAATCCTCCTTTCCCAGCTTCCTGGATCTGTCCACTCCTGTTGGAGGTGTGTAGAGGTCTCTGGCTACAACAGGGGCTTGGCTTCTCCTTGAGATTTTAGCCTTGAATGTTTTGGATGCTCTGTGTTCAAATACATAGATTGTTGTCTCTTCTTGAAGAACTAATTTATTTCAGTTTGTATGGTGCTCCTTTTTCTCATAATGACCACTCTTGCCCTAACGTTGTCTCTGACTAAAAGCCCCATAGTGAGTTACCCTCTGCCTTCTTTTCATTAACACTACCATGGCATATCTCTTCCTCACAATCTCTGTCTTGTTGGTACATTTAGATCACCGACATTCAAGGTGATTAGTGGATTATTATATTTATTGCTGCTTTCTATGAATTATCTTTGCTTCCTGTCCATTTTTCTCCTTCACTCTTTCTCTCCCCTTTGTGACTCCTCACTGTGTAGACCAGGCAGCCCTTGAACTCAGAGATCTGCCTGCCTTTGCAAGCTGGGATTAAAAGTGTACACTACCATACTCAGCCAGTAATGAACATTTTAAAATTCCATTTTCTCTCCTTTCTTAGCTGAACAATTTTAATTCTTTTTTTAAAAAATCTGTTTGGGGGCTGGAAAGATAGATTAGTGAGTAAGCATTTTTTTTTTTGAACATTAGGACCTCAGTTTGGATCCCCAGCACCCACATAAAGTTTTAGTGTGGTGGCACACTATAACCTTGGCTTGGAGAGTACAGAGATAGTGGATATTGGAGCTGGCCAGCTAGTCTGTCTGCAATGCAGAGCTCTGGCAGAACTATAAGGTCAGTGTAAGGATCCAAGAATGAGACCCCGGACTCAAAATGTATGTAAATACAAGTGTTTTATTGCACAGAAGTCCAGCATGCTGGGGTCTCCCCATTACCAAGATAGAGAGACAACCAAATGAGCTTGGAGGCCTGATTTAAAGCTTGTTAGATTATTCAGGGGTAGGTGATCGCTTTCTTACCCCATCTCTAAGGGCATTCCATTACCAGAGCATAAGGGCTGGAAATTGTTACTGAGGAAGTCTGGGGTGGGTCTGGAAAGCTGCTGACCCATTGTCCTTGCTTCAGGCTAGATACTTTCTAGTTTTTGATTAGTTGCTTGAAGCCCAGGTTTGTTTTTTTAACTGACTTGCCTGGACTTGGCTAGTTCTTGGAAACAGAGATTTAGGCCTAGTCTTCTTTTTTTTTTTTTTTTTGGCTTTGTCGATTTTCTTTTTTTTTTTTATTAACTTGAGTATTTCTTATATACATTTCGAGTGTTATTCCCTTTCCCGGTTTCGGGCAAACATCCCCTTCCTCCCTCCCCTTCCTTATGGGTGTTCCCCTCCCCATCCTCCCCCCCTTTCCCCCCCCCCCCCCACAGTCTAGTTCACTGGGGGTCTCAGTCTTAGCAGGACCCAGGGCTTCCCCTTCCACTGGTGCTCTTACTAGGATATTCATTGCTACCTATGAGGTCAGAGTCCAGGGTCAGTCCATGTATAGTCTTTAGGTAGTGGCTTAGTCCTGGAAGCTCTGGTTGCTTGGTATTGTTGTACATATGGGGTCTCGAGCCCCTTCAAGCTCTTCCAGTTCTTTCTCTGATTCCTTCAACGGGGGTCCTATTCTCAGTTCAGTGGTTTAACTGCCCATTTGAAGCCTGTCATGGAGTCAGCCTGTTTCTTCCCTCTCATCGGGAGAAACAGAGAATGACATATACCTGCTGACCTCTGTCCTTCCCACATGTGCTTGCCTGGGCACTTGCACACACACCCCCCAACTCACACATGCAAAAAACACATACACATACACCAAAAATAAAAAGAAACAAAAGCCCGTTTTTAATGGGTATCTTACAGTTTGCAGCATACCTTTAGAGCTAATAAAAAAAATCCACCTTCGAATTACAGCAGACTGCATCACAGTGCTGTAAATGCCTTGCAATAACAAAGGCTCCCAATTCCTTTCTCTCACTCTATGTTACACACACACACACACACACACACACCGAGTACACTGCTGATTTTGTTCTGAACAAGTTGTCACCTGTTAGATCAATTAAGAAAAAAGGTGGTTTTTGTCTTCACATTCCTTTTCTGATGTTCTTCTGAGCTATATTATTTGCCTTCTCTCTGAACAGCTTTTAAAAACCATTTTTAGAAATGCAGTTCTAACTAAAAACAAATCCCCTCAATTTTTATTTGTCTGAGAAAGTCTTTATATCTTCATTTTTTTTTAAGAACAATTTTGCAGGGTACAGAATTCTAGGTTTGGAGTTCTGTTTTTTCTTCCTTTCCCTGAACATTCAAAAATGTTTTATCCCTCATTCTTTCTTTATTTTCTACTTTCCTTTGCTTCGTTGGTATTTTGTTTTGCTTTGTGTTTGCTTTTAAAACAGGGTCTCCTTATGCAGTCCAGCCTGACTTGGGGCTCCCTCTTTCTGCTTCCTATGTCTGGGATGTGGTGCCCAGCTTTAAACTGTAACTCGCTCTCTTCCGCTTTCCTTCTCCCCAGACTCTCACACATTTGGTACCCCTGGTGCTCATCCCAAAATTCTTAGATACTGTGTTTCTCCTCATTTTTATTCCATTTTTTCTCTCCCAACTTCCCAGAGCTGCATCTTAAGCTCAGAGATTCCTTCCTCAGCTGTGCTGTCTGCTAGCAAGTGCATCGAAGGCATTCTTCACGTCTGTTACACGGTTGTTGACGGCGAGCCTTTGCCATCTTTCTTGGCGTCAGATTTCCACTTCCTTCCCACCTTCAGCTTACATCACCCACCTGTTCTCACCTGTTGTGCGCTTAACATTTTAATTGCACTGTTTTAAAAATTCCTACTCTAATCCCAAACTTCCTGCTTTATCTGACTCTATCCTGATTCTGGTCAGTCTCTTTGAACCCTGTGTGCGTGCGTGCGTGCGTGCGTGCGTGCGTGCGTGCGTGCGTGCGTGCGTGTGTTTCCTGTCGGAAGGCAGATGTGATAGACGGGGTCAGTTGAACTGCCAAACACAGGACTTTTTATAGGATGTGGGAGGAAAGGAAGTGATCTACAGTCCTGTAGCTGGGTCTCCATCCTTTGGCGAGAGTGACCGTGGATTAGGAACCTCATTTGAACATCGGAGTTTTCCACTCTTGGCTGGAATGGAGGCTCAGAGCTAGGTATTGCCCTGGCCTAGGGTTGGCATATCTCCTTCTCCCAACAGGCATGATTAAGAGAAGAATGCTTGCTATTACAAAATACTGGATGCATGAGAGATTTTCTTTCGTTTTCCATTGTTGAGAGATTGGTAGATCTTCTGGTGTAAAACTCACAAAACATTCTGGGACTTCCTCATGTCTGGGTCTCTCTGGTGCTTTAGCTCTTGGAAGGATGCCCAGGAGCCCCCCAGTAATTCATCCGCCTCAGGGCAGGTTTTCCTGCCCTGGCCAGGGTTCCCATGAAAGTCTTTGCTTTGTTAAGTGGTGATTCTGCTTATTTTCTTGTCTGTCTCTTTGATATTAGGAACAGCAAGTGGCTCTTTCTCTTGTTCCTCTCAGGTCATAATAGTAAAACAGCCCTAATAAGCAATGTGCTGTATTTCTCAGAAATCTGGAGGCTGGGAGCCAATGCCAAGGTGGTATAGGTTCAGTGTCTGCTCTTCTTAGAGGGCTCCATTGCACTGCACCCTCACACAGTTTGGGGAGGGTATGGATAGGCTCCTCAGACCTCTTACAAAAGGCCCGAATCAATTCCTGATGGCCTCATAATCTACTCTATCTCTAATACAGACAAGTTGGAGAGTGTGAGCTAGCACGTGGATTTTCAGGGGTTACAACCACTCAGATGCTAGTGTGCCCTTTGTTGACCTATTTTTTCTGCAGGTCCTCAAAATACTTGTTTTTGGTTTTTTTCTGCTTATTCAGAATGGACAATATGCACGTTTCAGCTCCTTACAAACCACACCAGCAACCAGAGTCACCCACTTTTAATGGCACTTTCTCCTCCCCACCCCTCCCCTTTCATGCAGAGTGAATGTGTAATTTATTATCCAAATCAGATAAAAGGGATACTTTCTGCAGTGCTGGGGATCAAATCCAGACTCTTCCAAATGCCCAGCAAGCATTGTACCACTGAACCACACCCCCTTATCTCCAAAGAGCTGCTATTAATGGTTCTGGGTCAACAAATAAAACCAAGACTTCGTTAGCCAGTGAGGGTAATCTTAATATGTTTGGTTTCGCCAAACTCACTTGTTTCTGGCCTTTCTACTGTGCCCCACCCCCACAGGCCACCATCCCCTCGTTGTATTACAATAGATTCTGACATCTAGAAAGTCATGCAAGTCTTCCTTCCTTATCTTTATCAGCATATGCTAGATACTTACGTTTTAATTCTCAAAGGCTGTGTGCAAGCTCCCTACTGTCATGGCCACTGTATCTTTCTAGTTTGATATCTCTCTCTCTCTCTCTCTCTCTCTCTATATATATATATATATATATATATATATCTTTGTGCTGTTTCATTGACCTTTGGGATCTGGTCAGCGGAGTCCAGCCCAACCCCAGCTCTGCCCACCACTGCCATATATATGTGCTGAATCCCATCTCATTCCCAGCCACAGCAGAGGCCCGAATCTTCCTCCAACCCTCCTCTCTTCCCTCCCACTCTTGCCCTCTCTTTTGCAGAAGCAGAAAGCCCAGTATTATCTGAGCAGGCCCTTTCTTTCCCAGGCATCATGACCCGGCTCTCCTCATATCTGTGTTGACAGAGACACATTCCTTCTTCTCACATCTGCTTTGTTTCCTGACACCAACACTTGTCCCTTTTCTCTGGTACTGATTCAGTGTTCACTGCAACCAGGTCCTTCCCATGAAGCTCCTGAGCACATTCCACTCTTTCCCATCTAAAAGACCCTCTCTTAGCCTCCCCCCTATACTGACCTTACCTTTCTCCTCTCCATCACAGTCAAATCACTAGAACAACTTGACTAAACTTACTGCCTTCACCTCCTCCACATTCTTATACCCAGTTCTGTGTATTTTCAGTGCATACTATCAAAATGTCTCTGGATAAAGCCTCTGCAATGCTTACCCCATCGGTTCTGGTTCTACCTTATCTCCCATCCCACCCTGCACTGAAGCTTATCTCCCTCACGGACCTTTTAAAAAACACGCCACAAGTTTTAAAGTCTTCCTAGGCTCCTTCACAGCTTCCAGAATCAAGACTAACGTCTTTGGCGGTTTGACCCTGCCCTCCTACCCCAGAGCCTCACTCGACTCCATCTCTCTGCTCCTGTTCTGTTCTCTGCTTCTCTGCTTGTGTGCTTCCTCCTGCCAAAGCCTGGTCAATTCCTACTTCCCAGGCCTTTTTAAAAATCCGTGTTTCCTCAGCACTTAGCGCATATCAGATGTGTCCTTAAGAATGATGTGAACAGCCAGCCTCAGGGTCAGTGGGGTCCCAGCAATGTGTAAAACTGCACAGCGTCTACGTATAATGTGTGCAGATCCTTCCTTATAACTTTATCATCTCGTGATTGCCTACAGTGCCTATATATGGAAGTAGTTATTACTGTTATGGAAGTAGCCTACTGTTAGAAAATAGTAACAACTATGCATATGTTTTAATATTTTATTGTAATAAAATATTTTCAGCCCTTAGTTGGTGCGGACATGGAGAGCTGAATGAACTTGCCCTCCCTTTGGTTGTGAGATGTTCCTGCATCTCTGCCTGATGCAGTCTTAGGACTTCCAACTTCCCACGTTGCTTTCTTAGATACTGTTAATGGCCTTGACACTCGTCCCAGCTAGTATTTTTTAGTGCTTCC
The DNA here is from genome assembly GCF_011064425.1 of Rattus rattus. Lineage (NCBI taxonomy): Eukaryota > Metazoa > Chordata > Mammalia > Rodentia > Muridae > Rattus > Rattus rattus. The sequence continues at coordinate 87,687,254 of NC_046155.1, forward strand.
TTCTTACAAGAGACTTTACATGTATTGTGCCAATTCCCCTCAGACACTGAAAAAGAAATACTATTGGGGAAGCTGCTACAGTGTTCCAAGTCCCAGAGTGGCAGAGCCTGGGTTGGAGCGCAGGGCTCCTTGGCTGGAAGGCTTACTCTTTCCTCTACGCTGCCATCCTCCTGTGGCATCATTCCTTACAAGAAGTTTCTATCTAGTCAAGCTTTGTCCCACAGAACCACATATACAAGAGGAGCTCACAAGTAAACATCCTGCTCCAAAACACCAAGTACTTAATTTAAAGAAACAGCCTTTTGCACTATCTTTTCCTAAATGATACTCAGGGTACCCTGTTGCAGTTTTATGGATTTCTAAATGGGTTTCTTGGATTTGCACAAACGAGACTCCATTTGTTCACTGACACTAAGCCCTTCTGAGGGTGCTCTGAGCCCCAAGTCTGGTTGACCACCTGGGGAAAGTCAAAGGCATCAAATATTTAATTAAAATATACTGTACGGTGGTGTTTAACACGGTCACATCATTGTACCCTTGACAAGAAGCTCAATGTGTACTGGTCTGGACGCTTACGCAGAAGTGGTCTAAACCCAAGGCCTAGTTTAGTTCAGCTAAGCTCTGACAGACTCTAGGTGGGGAGAAGGCTAAGGCCCCTGGCCCAGAACTCAAACAACAAAGAATGTTTTCCAAGCTATGGAAGCCACCTCAGGTAAATATGGCTGTTTATCCTCCATCTCAGCGGCCAGATGGTAATTAAGCACTGAACAGAAGGAGCTGTTCCTTGGATTCAGAGAACACTCCCAACAGTGCTTTGCTCCTCAGAAAATACCAGCCTCTTCCAAAAAAGCCAGCCTTGGATCTGCATGAGCCTGCTCTTCTTCCCACAACCTGACTGACTGAACACTTCAGCACTGTCCCTACCGGACCTGGGGATGCTCCCATGTTAGCCACCGTCTGAACAACAGTCGTTCATTCCAGTCTAGGCTTCTTTCCTCAACACTGAAGATGAGGAAATTAAAACACATTATGGTGGGAAGTTGAATATAATGATTTTTTATAGTTTATTTTTTTTCTGTGTATTGGTGTTTTGCCTGCATGTATGTCTGTGTAAGGCTATCAGATCCCCTGGAACTGCAGTTATAGGCAGGTGTGAATTATCATGTGGGTGCTGGAAATTGAACCTGGGTCCTCTGGAAGAGGAGTTAGTGATCTCTTTTAACCACTGAGTCATCTCTCTAGCCCCCAAGTAAAGATTTTTTTTTAAGGGTATCACTAAAACATTCTAAGGCTTACATCCCTATTTTATATACAGGCTAGATAAAGGCCTTTCAGATTATCTACATGTTTAAAGTCATTCTGAGACAAGTTTGCTGGTAAGATGGCTGCTTGGCTCCCTATTACAGACATACAGATCTCATTCTGTGACCAGTCTCCAGCCAGTTAGGTGAGGCAGACTCTCACCAAAGTCTGTGTGTGTACACAACGTTTGCCTTTCAGAGCACTTGCAAATCTATTGTCAAAGCAACTGGCTGAGTTGAGTATTTGGCCCTGAATAGCTCTTTCAAGCACGGAACACTGTCATTTTCTTTTCAATGATAGTCACTGAACTTGGGCATTGAGTCTCCCTGTCACATCTCCATTCCAGGCTGTTCTAAGTCACCTTATCAGTGTGACTTTCCAAGTTTTCCAGGCTTTCTGCTGATCATAGCTCTAGTCTTGTCACATACCATGTCCTCCTGAAATGTAAAAGATGACCTACTTTTAGGCTTGGGGTGTCCCTCCCTCATCCCATTTATCTTTCTGAAGCCTAACTCCAGCCTCCTTCTCAACTCTGATCTGAATTCTCTGTCCTGATGTATCACACCATCATCCCCTTCCAGCAAACACAGCCTTGAGGGATGCTTGACATAGCTGCCCAGTGAAGTTATGAGTGTTTTAACAGGAGAGTAGGCCATACAAAACAGCATGCTTAGGTGACGATTAGTCAAATGTCCTTCTTGGTGACATAAGGAACTCCTTCAACAGGGAAGCAGAGTCCCCAGCATAAGGTGAGGGAAAGCAGTCATTGCTGCGAGATAACTAGGGGTGCGGGGGTTGTCAGGTAATTGAGCAGGAACAGTCTCCACAGCAGGAAACTGGTCCCAGGAACATGGACTTGGGCAGAGTTGAAGTTTAGAAAAGCTGACTTTGTGACCAAGAATAGCTTCTGCTGCAGGGAACATGAGATTAAGAGACAGCTCAGGAGCCCTGTGATCAGTGCTGGGGCATCATGATGCTGGGTGCCTGTCAGCGACAATGGTGTGATAATCCCCAAGTGGTGAGAATGGTTGCTTAAGCAGTCAGTCATTCCTTGAGTCTTTACTGGTCTGGGTTGCAAGTGAGCTGAGTCACTAGGCGTGAGGACGGAGCATTAGAAGTTCTAAGTGTGAATTGCTGAGCCCGGGAGATACGGGCACTGAGAGCCATGGACAGGCACTGGAGGTGAGGCAGGATGCACCATGCTGTCCACCTCTAACCTTTCATCTTTGGAGAAGGGAGGGGTGGGTAGGGCGGAAGCTATACGTATGGTGGTTTCCGAGTCGGGTGAGGTTGGATCCAAACACAGCCCTGCCATTTTCTAGGTGAATGACTTGGGACGAGTCTGTGGACTGCTCTTCAGCATCCCAGCAAAATGCAAATAACAATAATACCCATCTTGCTTGTCTTGAAATAGTTCTCATAAAGCCTCCAGAAAATATGCCTTCCGTCTCTTTAATTCCCTTTTAATGGCAAGCACCCTTACCCTAACCAGGGATGCACCCTTACCCTAACCAGGGATGCTCCAGATCCCTGAGAACAGGAATTCCCTCAGTACCAGGAGTTGACTAACCAGGAGGGATCCTACATAGGAGCAGGAATGACTCTTGTTACTGCATTAGCAGCAATGGTTCATTATAGGAAAATCAGAAGGCAGAGAGAGAGAGAGAGAGAGAGAGAGAGAGAGAGAGAGAGAGAGAGAAAGAACTTGTTATTGTATGGCACTATGGTAGTTATTGATGCCTGTGTATATCTTTTCATATATATGCACAAATATATATATACATACATGTACATATGCATTGTGTATATGATATATATTTTTTTCAGATATCTTGTTCCATTCTGCAATATATCATGACCATCTTCCTTTTCCATTCAATATATAATCTCAATAAAATTGTTCCTGGCTGAAACATATCCACTTTATCATTTAATAACAATTATCAAAATGCTGAGCATATGCTGCTTACAGTTGGAGACCGCTGTGATCATCCTTAATGGCTATATTTTTATCTTTAGCTTTTCTGAAATTAATGTAAGATTAAACAGAATTAACTGTTGTTGGGTCTTCCTAGGATCAAAATTTTAACTACAATAAAATCTGAAAGAATCCAAAGAAAATAACACCACCTATCAGATTACCTATTACTAGTCTATCATTTGGGACTTTGTAAGGTTTATTTTTGTTTTTATTTTATCTGTGTGTTTTGCCTGCTTGTATGTCTGTGCACTACACATGTGCGGTTCTCTCAGACGTAGAAGAGGATACCAGGTCTCCAGGCTGTACAGAAGGTTGTCAACCACTTCGTGGGAACCGAACTCAGGTCCTCTTCAAGAGTAGCCAGTGCTCCTAACTCCCTGCCCATCTTTCCAGTCCCCACCAGGGAGTTGTATCACTTGTCTGTTTTGTTGTTTTCATTTGAAAACCACTGAAGGAAAGACAGATACTTCTGTCTTTTATGAAAGAGCTTTCAAGGTAGATTTCTTAATATTAAAGATCTGATTTATATTGCTCCAAGAGGCAAGCTTTTATCTGGCAAAGTTTACAAAGACAGAAAAGAAAAGGAGACATAACCCCAACTATTTTAAATGTTTGGTTTGTTTCTTGTAGCCTTTCCATCTGTACTGGGAAATGTGGAACAAGCTGTGTTTGCTTTTTGTGTGCACTAAGAACCTCAACTCTTTGGCAAGCTCTTCCAAACCCGCCAGAAGCAGTCCGAAGGGCTGTGGGCTTCGGATGGACGCCCCCTCTTCTGTTCTTTCTGTTTGGTTGTTGCTGTTGTTTTGCTGTTTTTGTTTGTTTTGTTATGTTTTGTTTTGTTCCTGACACAGGGTCTCTGCATGTGGCCCAGGATGCTCTTAAATCTAAGTGTCTCAAACTGATCTCAAACTCAAGATCCTCCTACCTCAACGCCTGAATGCTTGCCTGATAGGTGTGCACTGCCCCCCAGCCCCCACCCCTGCCGCTGTAACTGGGTCCCTCTGCTGGGCCATGAAGATTCAGGCCCTATCTCCTCCATTACGATACCAGAGTTCTACCCTTTCACTAGGCCTCTTCGAACAGATTCTTATCTTTGTTTCATTCATCTCTCCTATATTTTTTTACTGCTTCATTTAATCATCCCTAGGGGTATTCTCTTACTTCAAGCCTCAAGACGCACTCAGGGATCTGGCAGATGCACAGGCGCAGTCTGTGGCCCCTCTGGAACTCCTGCCCGGGCACGCAACCTCCGAATCTACCAAGAAGGAAGGAGCTCGTTCCCAGAGCCCCCAGATCGTGTTCCTATTAAGAGCAGACTAAATCAGTCCGTATGCTGTGTGAGTTGCTATACACAAGGGTGCTAAACAGAGCAGTCCAGGCTGGGGAGCAGGGCTGGACCAAGAAGTGTGGGTGCGCTGGGCTGACTAGTAATTTGGCCTCCTTTCAGAGTGATGTTCTCTAAATATTTGCCCAACATTCCCTTGGAGGAAGAGGCTGAGCTCTGCGTGGGAGAAGGAATCTAGAAAGACTGTAGGCTCAGCAATTCTTTTCTCTATGCCCTAAGCACAAGTCCTGGCCCTGACCCATGCCTGACAACTCAGAGGCCTGGAGGCAGAGCCGGCACCAATTCTTCACACTCAAGTGCTCTGCAGGGCTTGCGGGCGCTTCTGCCAACAGACAGTGCTGTAGGTGTAGGGTCTGACGGGCCCAGCAGCCTTTGTTCATGGTCAGCATACCTTTTGCAGACTGAGTGATTCTCTTTTCTGTAGAATGGGTGGTAATGACAGTATCCCCTTCAGCGGGCTGGAAGGGTTTTAATGAATCAATCAACAAAGGCACTAAGAGGTCCCTGGCACAAAGCTATCACCGCGTGTGCTAGAATCACTGAGTATTATTATCATAAATACTATCATTATCGTTCTCCTGTCATGTAAGCTGTCAACAATTCTGAGAAAGGCCGTTTCCTCTATCTCAGTACATTTCCAGCCATGTTCTGCTCCTTGCAGCCTGGTATGCAGGGCACCATGCCAGCTGGACCTCCCCTAAATCCAGTGCAGCTGGGGAGCTTGGAGCACAGTGCACAGCTCCTTTGGACCTGGGGCAGGTGTGTGCACGTATGCATGCATGCATGCCAGGGGTATGCCAGCCACCTCCTGATCGGTCTTTTCATTTTAGTTTTATTTATTTGTGTTCTGTATATGAATGTTTTTCCTGTGTGTGTCCGTGTGTGTGCCTCTGTGTGTGTGTGTGTGTGTGTGTGTGTGTGTGTGTGTGTGTGCCCATGGAAACAGAAAAGGGTATAGGATAAGCCACGGATGGTTATAAGTAGCCCTATGGGTGCTGGGAATCAAACTCAGGTCCTCTGTAATTGTTTTTTAACCACTGACCCATCTCTCTAGCGCTTCTGGATCACCCACTGTGGCCCCAGAGTAAAGACATTAGAAGATGCTAAGAAGAACAGAGACAATGTATTTACCTGGAGGGGGAAATCCTCAAGATAATGAGGATCATTCCTCTAGAAAATTCCAGAACAAAAAGCAGAATTCGCCTTCTAGACAGGTGAAGTATGCCACTTGGCTTCCACAGAGGAAGCCTGGGGTCAGGGAGGGAGAACTCGAGAGTCGGTGATGAGCAGGCCTGGTTCAGGTTTCTGTTTTGGTAAGTTAATGACCTTGATGAAGTCACCTGCCTCTCCATCCGTCCATCCCGATCTGCCTGTGCCCTGCTTATTTAGGAAGATGCCGGCCTAGGTGCCTGGAGTACTGCGTCACCTCCCACGACTAAATTAAGCTCTGTCAGCACCCCCTGGGCCTGACGCCTGGCAAGGGATTGGTGCTCATGTGCTGGGAAGAGTCTCCCTCATAAGTGCCAAACGATCCTGGCGATAGCATCTACTGTGTAGTGGGACATACCTCTCATTTCCCTCAGCACTTCATAGTTCTTTCACATAATTATCTCGGGGATCATGTGAGGTGGGAATCGCTCCCTCTTTGCAGATTCAGGAGCTGGGGCTAGCAAGCAGGAAGCCTGGGCTGACAGTCACACAGGACTCAATAGCCGGGGCCACCTCATTCACCCCCATCCCTCACATGTGGAGGGGGCTTCAGTTTCTACTCAGTGCTAGAAAATCGCCCTGATGAATAGGTTTAAACAAATAGAACCGTATAAACAGGAATTTTTATACTAGGTAGGCTAATGCCTAGGAAATAAATCAGCCTTTTAAGTTTTATATCTCAGCGCAGTTGAAATGTTTAATAATTATTGCCAGAGAACTGTATAATGCAATACTAAAAATGAGTAATTGAGAAGGCCATCAAGGCAGATGAGGCATCTTCCTGCGGAATTGCTCTTGAATACTTTACATAATTATTTCATTCAGATTTATGATCAGCTCAGCACCGTGTATGTGTTTCCATCCTGCTCTGCCTGAATGCTCAGACACCTTGGTATATCCTGTGAACATCTCCCGGGGTGGTCAAATGAGCTTCTCTTGTGTATAAGTGGGGTTTGCAAAGGTCAAACTCCCTTCAGCAAAGAATACATTACGAGTGAAAATGGCGTTTGCTGAAGCCCCTCTGCTTCCAGTCACCAGGGTTTATATGCACTCATCCCAGCTACTCCTTAAGGTCTGGAGCCACCCTGGAGAGAAGCACCTCTCCATCTCACCCAAGGAAATGATCACATTCTCCAAACTCATAGCGAATTCCCAGCAAGAAGTTTGGCTCCGAATCAGTGACCTTGCTACCACACCCCCAGCCCCACCAAGCCCCTGCAACTTTGCAGAGAGGCACTATCGAGGCCAACCCTCATATATAGAGGAAAAGTGATCCCAGTAAGATTTCCCACGGACCCAGCCTCCCAGATGTACCAGATCGGCCAGGCTGCGGGCTTAATCAAAATACAACTTATCCTGCTTCTCCCAAGAGCCCCAGAGTGGGAGTTGGCAAATTGAGCTCACTGGCAAGTGTGGACAGATGGCTGCCTGGATAAGAAGCACCTTTTGTTTCTGGTCTCACAAGTCAAATGTGGGAGAGAGAGACTAGATGATGGGCTCACCACAAAGACAGGAAAAGCAACAGTTTTATTTATTTCCCTTTTACAACGCATTTAGAAGATCACACGTAGAAGAGGGTAACCCCCTTTGCCTTCACCTTAGAAGAAGGCGGTGTCATTTCTAGCACACTGGATAATCTCTTTTCCCACCCTCTGGTCCCTGCCAAATCCGGACACTTGCTTGTCCCTGCCTAAGTCAGCAGAAATTAGCAGAGGGTCTGAGCTGTTCCCACCCACTCCTTACATCCTGCCTTTGCCTTGAGAAGGAGCTAAGCTGCTGGGGGCTGTCTCATTGGATGTCTTAATTTTCTAGAACACAAAAGCATGTCAGGTCTCTCTCTGCTTTTGGAGTACAAAGGGCAGACATCACACATGGCTGCATATCTTGCAGTATGGCCCACATCTCAGAAGTTCTCCGCTCTCTGGAGCAATGGCAAAGTTTGGTTTAATTCTGTCTTAACTCTAAGGATTGCTCTTGAGTCAGTGGGTTTATAGGAATAATTAGTGGATATTGGTGAAATACACCCAGTGTGGCTATTGCCTGGTGGGCAATAGCAATTCACAAAACAGATCCGACACTCTTAAGAGAAGGCATTTTGGTTTGGTGCCCCCTGAGAGTGCTGAGCTTGGAGGGAAATCTAGGCATCAGACCATGCAGAGAATAGTGAGTTTCCCATGATCCGTGTGAAGCGATTGAGCCTAGCTGTGGATGAGATGCTAGTGGCCACTCTTGCTTTGTTAGAAGTCATGGACATAGGGTGAATGGCAGGAGAGATCTCTTTCAGACAAGCATTGGAAGCTGGACACACAACTGTCCTGTCAGCACAGGGCACAACAAATCGGAAGGGAAGCTGTAGGCTGGAAGAACAAGGGAGAGGGACAGAGAGGGAGGACCATGGTTTGAGTGCGGAGGATTCAGTCTGTAGTCAGTGTTCATATCTGCAACTCCTTCAGCCTTTGGGGAGCCTCTAAGGGCCTCTGGTTTCCACATGGCACCTCTGTTCTCAGTGCTGGCTCAGCCTTTCTCCTGCTTCACAATATCTGCCACTCCCGGGAGCCCTAGCTTCTGCCTGATGCCTGATCCTCTGCCCTTTGGCCTCCACCCTCACTCCTCTTAACCTTCACCTCTCTGGATTTTAAACCAGAACACGAGAACTTTCAGGAAGTGGAGCAAAGGTGTCACTAGTCCCACCCCAGAGCAGGTCCAAGAACTGACGTTTCCCCTGAAGCTCCAAGTGGCTTTGAAGAATATTCAGAATGATGACATCTTGAATCCAATCCATTTTATCTGAAAATGGAGGCCAGGTTGACCTGTCTACCACTGGCTCACCGGCACTAGCACTGTGCCTCATACAGTCTCTGTCTGGCCAAATACATGAATTCACCGAGGTCAAAGGTGTGAGAATATCCTTTGTGTAAGGAAGAGTACGTCGGCGCATGGAGGCCACTGTGTGCCTGTGTTGGCTAAATGGCTTCGTGAGCAGGAATCAGTCATCTGTTGCCAGGGGCCCTGTCTATCTTATTCTTCCGTCCCCGGTGCCCAGATACAGGTCTAACACTGGACAGGAGCTCAGGTCACGCTTGCCGATTGAATGTGACCCGTCTTTCTCTCTTTGAAAGTCAACCGCTTCCCACTGTAGCTTCCAGCATTGTTCCACCCTCTGCATGGCTCATCCAAGTGACTTTTCTGCTCTAGACTCAGTTTTCCTACGATGAGTTGGGTAAGATACTCTCCAGAAAAGTCCTTGCTGTCTTAACCAGAGCACACTGCCTTGACATACCCGTAACGTGTATTGTATGTGAGTGCGTGCCTTTCAATGTTTGTGAAGAGGCCAGAAAGAAACTCTAGATGTCTTTGACTGCCGTCCCTCATGCACCATACAGTTTTTGCTTGTTTTTTTTTGTTTCTGATGTAGGAACTTGTCACATAGGCTAAGCTGACTGGCCAGCAAGCCCCCAGGTCTGTGTATCACCACTTTCCCAGGGCCGGAATTACATGTCTTTGCCACACTCAGCTTGTCCTTTAAACATGGGCTCTAGGGATCCAAATGAGGCCCTGTGTTTGCAGGCAAGCACTGAGGATTTTCCTCAGCCTCTGGTCGTAAGCACACAAGCCCAGTTTCTTTTTTTTTTTTTTTTTGGTTAAAATTGATGAGAACTTTTATTTAAATGTTTTTTTTTTTTTTTTTTTTATTAATTTTTTTATTTTTTTTTTTTACTTTAAGTTTTTCTTTTGTACTTTTCGGGTTTTCCCTTTCCCGGTTTCGGGCAAAAAACCCCTTCCCTCCCCCCCCTTCCTTATGGGTGTTCCTCCCACCCCTCCCCCCCATTGCTGCCCTCTCCCCAACAGTCTAGTTCACTAGGGGTTCAGTCTTAGCAGGACCCATGGCCCCTTCCACTGGTACAAGCCCAGTTTCTAAACCAGCACTTTCCACACAGCAATTCTCTCAAGTTTTGTTGAGACACACCTGGCTGCTTCCTTCCACTCATTTTTGCCTTCCTCCCTCAGCCCTTGTCTCTCTCAGCATCCTCTCTCTGTTGGCAGATCTCCCTACCAGGCAGCCTGCAGTCTGGAAGCCAACCTCCACCTCTTCTTTCTCCTAAGAACAAATCCACAGCTGAGAAAATATAGCAGTTCCCTTACCATCTCCCTAAACTCAGCTCTGACGGATCGGTATGCTGTTGGTGGAACTGTAGCACAAAGGAAGGTTCTCGAGTTTAACTGTCCACCGCACTCCTGGGGTTTTGGTCACATGATCTTAGTTAGGCCTCAATTCGGATCACCAGTCTGCAGTTTTTTTTCACTCACGGGACACCTAAACTCCACAAAGCACCACAGCAACCTTTGACATCATCTCCTGCATCCACACAAAATCCCTGCAGTTTCATCTTCCCTGGGAACCCAAGCACGTCACTTCCTGGGTCAGACTTCCAGAGGCTTTCCATGCCGCACACAACACAATCGTTACAATGTTACCTCAGAGTTCTCTGCCTGGCTGGTCCCTGCCAAATTCTTAGGCGTGGCCTCCCATTGTGGTTTGTCTTACCTGACAAGCCCCGGCTCCCTAGACGAGTGGAGCTCACTCTACCCCAGAGCCTGGACGGTTCCCTTGACCCTCTCCATGTTATACACTAGAAGGATGAGGAGTAAATGAGAGGCACTTGAGGCAGAGGCAGCACGAGCCTGGTTTTAGCCATGCATCTCACCTGTTTCTTAGGGCGTAGGAATATGGAACAGTTCCAGGCATCTTTGGATTAAGTGGCACTTGTCTGTGGAACACGGATAGAGGACCACATACGCTACTTTCCCTTCCATAGTCAGTCTTTCATAAGTTGGATTTTCAGATGGCCAACGAACAGAGGGAACAGGGGACCAGGAGTCTGCCAAATGGTGCATTGGACCTTTTAAGTATAATTGTGTTTAATTAGTAAAACAATCCTCTTTGCGGGTGAAGGTCAGGACAGGGTCTCTTGTAGCACAGGCTAGCCCTTAACTCACTATGTATCCAAGGATGCCCTTGAACTCTTGGTTCTCAGGCCTTTGCCTTCCTATTGCCGGTTGGGATGACAGGGGTGGGCCACCACAGCTGAGAGTGGATGGGTATCGTGACTCCCATTTGCACAGGGGGAAACCAAGTTTCAGTTAAGCAAGTGACACCCGGAAGAGCACGCACATCAGAATACACAAGAACACACTGGTAATGATCAGGACATCAAAGTGAGAAACGGCTGCTTTCCCCAAGAACTCCCGAGTCCTCTGCTTACCGGCAACTGTAACATCCCAGCAACAAGTTGCTTTTAAACACTCATTAAGTGGAATCCCCTATGGGCCTGTGCTTAGCAGGCTGGCGTTCAGAATTCCTCATGTACTTGAAAGATAATCAAATGTTATTTCCCCTTTGAAAAGCATTCTGTATTGTAGACCAGTGAGCTACCCACAAGGACCCTCTGCTCAGTTAGTGAATGCCTGCCTTTGCCTTCTGTTATCCCAACCATAAGGTCAAGCTAGCACACTGTCACCTGCTGAGTCCACTCCCTTCTCTCTCTGGCTGCTTGTTGCCAAGAGAACAAGCCTGCTTTCAATAATAGAAATCACAATCAATGCCTGCTTTAAGCTTTGGGGACAATGGGAGACTTGAGTGAATTAATTACGGGTCTCATCCCTTTGTTCTTTGCAAAGAAAAGGTGATAGTAGGTCAGTGAACTTTGAAGGTGTGAGCCATTGTATTGTATGTGAAGAAGCCTAGTTTCTTAGGGAACAAATGACTGTCCTCTCAAACAACTTCATTTATGCCAGAAATAGCCATTGTCTTTGAAAGCAGAGCCAGCCAGCACTAGAGCAGGCATTAGTGGGCACAGGTATGGGTGGCATATTACAAGCCCAGTGGCAACTTGGGTAATTCACTTGACCTTTCTGGGTCTTAGTTTTGTGAACTGAAGTTCCCAGAATAATAAGCCACACAGATTCTGCAAGGTTGATTGGCTGATTAAAATTTTGTGGCCATAGAATGTTACAATGTTGCAAATTCAGTGCCAAAATATCCTTGGGCTCCTCACCCCTTAATAACCACTGATTATCTGTTTGTGTGCCAAGAAAAACTTTTTGGAATATATTAACTTAAGAGACCATTAGCTTCCAACAACCCCAAAGCTAAGAATGTCATCAGATAATATAAAAAACCTACAGCAAAGGTTTCACAGTGATGCTCCTTCAGAAATGAGTTAAGAGAGGTGGTAGGCAAGCCTGCTGTGGTGGATTGAATGAGAATGGCCCCCATAAGCTTATATATTTGAATGTTTGGTCCCCAATTAATACAACTGGTTGGAAAGGATTAGGAGGTGTAGCCTTGTTAGTTGGTGGGGCTTAAAGGTTTCAAAAGATTATTGTGATTCCCAGCTCTCTCTCTCTCTCTCTCTCTCTCTCTCTCTCTCTCTCTCTCTCTCTCTCTCTCTCTTGCAGTTGTGGGTCAAGATGTGATCTCTCAGCTGTTCCTTGGCTCTGCCACCATGGACGCTAACCCTTTCAAACCATAAGGTAAATTAAACACTTCCTTTCTTTAAAAATATTTATTTAATGTATATGCATCCATCTGCATATGCATCTGCCTGTTTGAAGAGGGCATCAGAAATCCCCTATAGGTGGTTGTGAGCCACTATGTGGTTGCTGGGAATTGAACTCATGACCTCTGGAACAGCAGCCTATGCTCTTAACCACTGAGCCATCTCTCCAGCCCCAATACTTGCTTTCATAAGTTGCCTTGATTGTGATGTTTTATCACATCAATAGAAAGTTAAGAAAGATATCTGCCTATCTCTTGACCCACACTAAGGTATTTAGAAAAACATCATTATTTTGGTTTATAACTTTCTTTGGTTCTCTAACTATATAAACTTCATGATATCATTTTCACACTGGAACTTGTCATTCAGGGCAGTTCTGACTCCATTGTCCTGACCCATGGTCGCTCATATTTAGCTCAAAATAAAGTCTCTCTTATTCCCATTGAGATGAGAGCTTCATTGTTTTCTAATGCAAATGACCCAACATCACACCAACTCCCTCAGTACTAACACATTAAGGTTTTGCCCTCAGAATCTGCTTGTCTGGAGAGTCTTGGGGAATCAGAGACTGGATCCCAGGCTGTTGTGTTGAGCCCTCTTCCCCTCATGCTGCCCATATCTCAGGAGGCTGCAAACCCTCTCTGATGACAGAAGTCACTGCAAACCTCTGTGACATTTTTAACACCCTGCCTGAGGTGTGCTCCAGACTTCACGAGTACACAACCGCTACAGCTTTGAACTCACCAGCTCCGAAGTTTCCCTCTAAACACAACTTCCTGTTTGTCATTCACTCACTCAACAACCATTTATGGTCTTCCTGCAGAGTGCTAGGTGTAATGACATATAGAGTTGGGCAGAACAAAAGCAGTGCCTCTCCTGTGCTGCCTCTCTTCCTATGTCCTAGCGTGGGCCAGGTAAATCAGATATTAAACATCATAGTTTTAAATTAAAAAAAAACCTCAGACACATCCAGAAAGTGAATTATACTCAGGATTTCGTTTTCCAGAGAAAGTTAGATGTGAAACTGAATCCTATGACATTGCCCTGCTATAACTTTATTTATTCCTCTTAATACGTTGCAAATAGTTTGCTATTTCCATACACGCACAGCTACTCGGTCTTTCTGAGTTACCGTCTAATACCGTCTAATACATACTGGGTGTATTTACCGCCATCAGTCTCCTAAGTCTTCAGTGAGGCTCCATGGTGACCACAATGGCTCCTTTTACAGCCAAGGAAACTAAGTTTCAGAAAGGTTCCTAGAGCTGAGATAACGGTTGGTAAATGGCCAGGTTGAATTCAAGCCCTGACTGTTGGAACTGAGCTCGGATCTACTCTGCCTAGCATTCTATGGCCAAGCTGTGCTGTGGTTTGTTTTAATTAATCTTGGATGCTTGGACGGTGGGCTGTTAGACGAATGCCCTCCTCAGTGTTTGCCGTAATGAACAAAGCTGCAATCACCACCCTTGCACCTACATCGGCCTCCACTTGTCCAAATCTGCAGATTGGATTAATTCCTGGTTGTGAAATTTCAGAATTAAAGGGTATGAGCATTTGAAATGTTGACACACAGTGCCAAACTGAAAGAATTTCTGGATTAAATCACAGTCCTTCCAAGCATGGAACAGGGGTCACTGCTACCTTCTCAGCCCTGGGCTTCATGGAGTTGGCTCCAGCAATGGTCTCTCCTCACTGCCAAACTTGACAGTTTTTTACAGCCTAACCCTGTCCAAAGCTCTGGCATATGGATTCCTGCAGACACACAATTCCAGCCCCTTTTCCTGGGGCTCCCTCGGAGACTCTTGTACCCATCTTTCCTGTTTCCTTGACATCTGAGATCTTTTTCTTGGCTCTTTCTCTTGTGTAAGCTACAGATACCCCAGAGTCCTGAGTTTTACCTCACCCTCTTCTTACTATAAATGCCACCCGCACCTTCCTTAGTGTGCCAGCTTTCTCAATCGCTTGTGTAACAGGACTTTCCTCCTTTTGCCTTGCTTTAAAGAATCAGTGATGGCAGCATGGTAACCCAACACAGATACCTTTAGCACAAGGAAACCCCTCCATGGGGATCTTCACTCAAGTTAGGCCTCCTTGATGACACCACACAAAGGAATTTTAGGACAAGTCAGAGTGAAGTCACATTAGTTTAAGTTGACCTAGAGATGATAGCATATGCTTTAACTGTTAGTGGGGGCATTGGGAGAGAAAAAGAGATCCCCTTAGACATGACATGAGTGTGGGCTTCGTAACACAGAGACCTGACCCTTAAATGTCTTAAAATAGCTCTCCATAAGACTTTGTGGATTTTGAAATTATATCGATTGTAGGATATAATTAAGAACCAAGTTCAAATATTAAGCAAAGTCTACAAATTAGGTAAAAATATGTGAGCTCCTTCACTTATTTTCTATAAGGAATTTCGGTTTTGTATGTGAAACTGCAAGTGGTTTTGGAAGGTGCATTGTCAGACTTAAAGACAAGAGACAACAGATGTGGCAAAACCCAAAGGTACACATGCTGGCCCTAAGTCAGCATAGTTCCTTTGTTTCTGTTTTGGATTTATGGTTTTTGAGGGTTTCACGCACAAATGCTGAATTTGCGTCATTTATATTCCTCCCTCTCCCCACTCCAACTCTTCCCCTATCTCTACCACCACCTCCTCTTGAATTCATAACTCTTCCTCTATAATTATGGCTGCTACATATACAACTTAACGAGTCCAGCTAGTGTTGCTTGTATGTACATGTTTTTAGGGCTGACCACAAAGCACTGTGGGTTAGTCCTGAGGAAAACCAGTTCTTCTTTCCTCAACAGCCACTGACTGTTTATCAAGGGGTTGGCCTTTGTGGAATTTCCATCCATCTTCATTGCCATGTAGACTGGTGCGGTCTTGCAGATCTTATGCAGTAGGCCATATTTTTGAGAGTTCCTGGTTGCAACAGCTTTGTCCTGTCCAGAAGACAGTGTCGCAGAGCAGTCATCTTGGTCCTACTCATTCTTAACACTTAACGTTTGGGATGCCTTTAGGAAAAGGAGATTGTCTCTGGAGGCAGCTGTGGTCTGTTTATGTTGAACCTAGAACTTTCAGCCAACAAGATTGCTCTAGATCTTGGAATGAAGAGTCTCTCTCTTTCCATAGCCTCTTAGTTTCCATATCTGTCACTTATGTTTCAGAAGGACCTTTTGTCTAAGGTTTAAAATGTCTAATGGGGTTAAGCTATGACCCAAAGAGCCTTGACTCTCTTGCCCTCCTTCCTGGAGCTACAGGTAACTATGTGCCCCAGATCTGGCCACGGAGATGTAAGAGTAATTTAGCTAAGGAAGTTCTGGGGTTCTCTTGAGGCTTAGGGAGAGCACTGCCTCCTACCTCCACTATGCTAACTCTTCCTACTTGGAACACTGTGATGAGGGTGAGATGCTTAGAGCTAAGGCAGCAATTACAGGAGCAGAAGTAGCAAGGACAAGCACAGTATAGAATGAGAGAGAAAGGCACAGTCATAAGTTCAGAACCCTGCCATCACAGGAGACGCAGAAAGAATAACAATATCATTACTAAACTCCTGGCTAAGAAAAAGCTTGGAGAAGAGTCTTAATGAAATTCTGTGTCCTATAGTTTAACATCAGATCACAGAGACTGATCCTACCTTCACTGTATCAGTGCAGGTCCCTCTCTGAGCCTCAAAATAGGAGTTGGTAATAACTATGACTATGTTACCATTACGTTCTTGCTAGGAGCTATTTTAAACACACACACACACACACACACACACACACACACAGAGAGAGAGAGAGAGAGAGAGAGAGAGAGAGAGAGAGAGAGAGAGAGAGAGAGAGAGAGAGAGAGAGAGAGAGAGAGAGAGAGAGAGAGAGAGAGAGAGAGATGACTGTATATGCAATATGATCTGGAGAGACAGCATAGTAAAGTGACAGCAAGTGCAAGAACCTGAGTTTAATCCTTCAGAACATTTTTTAAATGTGTGCAGTGGTATGTGTTTATAATTCCAGTGCTGAAGAGACCGAAACATACAGATTTCTGGGACTTGCTGGCCAGCCAGCCTAACCTCCTTGGTGATTTCCAGGCCAATGAGAGACCCTGTCTCAAAGAAGAAGGTAGAGGGAGAGGAGAAGGACTGAGCCTGAAGAATGGAGTTCAAGATTGTCTTCATGCCTCTGTCTCCTCACTCACCTCTAAACAGACACACAAAAGCAATAGGTGTCAATTTAAAATGTCTACTACAAAAAGGGGGGAATAAAAAATGTCTACTACTCTTAGTGAAGTACTATTATCATGGTTCCCACTTTCTGAATGAGGATGGAACTCTGAAGCCTAAACAGGTTGAGTAACTTGCCCATGGCCCTGAACTGCCTAAGTGGATGAATTTGAATTCAAGCCAGGACCTTCAGAATCTGTGCAGAAAATATCAGTGTTGAAGTTCCCCTCGGCTACCTGAGTGACAAAAGGGACCTTGAAAATTTCATATCTTTGGTGGAGTTCTTCTTTCTCCTCCTTTATAAATGGCTCCTCTTTCAGACTCCTCTGTCACAGCAGAAACCTGAGACCTCTTCTCCTCCGCCCCACAGTAATGATCTCCTCTCTGACCATAGCTGAGCTTTCTGCTGTGCCTACCATGCAGGAATGCTCAGACACACTGCTGTCTCCAGGTTCCTCAAACTTACTTGTTTCCTCTGTCTTGTCTTTCACCCTTCTAAAACCCTCCAGTCCATTAAATAGGGCTGGTTTGCCAGCTCTGACTTGGCTTTGGGGACCTTTGCAGATATTGTCCCCCTCCATCAGAGGCTGTCCTAGCTTTCAACTGCTGTGTTAAATATCATGACCAAAAGACACTTGGAGAGGAAAGGGTTTATTTGACTTACGTGTCTCAATCACGGCCTATTACTGAGGTAATCCAAGGCAGGAACTCAAGCAGGGAAGGATCATGGAGGTAAGAACTGAAGCAGAGACCATGGAGGAATGCTGCTTGCTAGCTTGCTCAGTTTGCTTTCTTATGCAATCCAGCACCACTAGCTCATGTGCACACTGGACTGGGCCCTCCCACTTCAATCATTAATCAAGAAATTGTCCCAAAGACTTGCCCCATATTTTCTAAATTGGCACCTCCTCTTCCCAGATGACTTAAGCTTGTGTCAAGGTGACAAGAAACCAACCAGCCTCTTGTGACACATTTCCTAATTAACTCTTTTACAACTTAGCCTGGGTGTTATATCCATTGACCTCAGAGACATCTTCTTCCAGAAAGTGTTCCCTCCGCATACCCTGAGGATCTTTACTATGGCCTTATCAGACTGCAGCTTAATACTTTGTTGGTTTACCTGTTTCTCTTTGCAGTCAACCCTGATTCTCACACCAGATTTCCAGTTCCTCAGAAATGGGATATGTGACTCAAACTCAGTCCATCCCCTCCCAGCAACCCTTTCTCTTCGTTGTTCACTATAACAATTACTGGTGTCACTAGGTGAGAAATTCCCACACCATATCTAAACCCTGTATCCCATTTCTGCTGTGGAAATGAGTGGCTCCTGTCCATTTTCAAGAGCTCCTTGGACACTGTAAGACATTAGTATTGATGGCTATGACAAAGTAGATCTTACTGCTGTTTGAGATCAGGAATTGCTTCCTGCAAAGCTGAGAGGTGAAAATAGCTGTCTGAAGCGGGGCTCACCTTCCAACAGAGGTACTCTGGCCATCTGTACATTGTGTATCTCCATGCACTGTATCATACCTTACCATTTTGACCGACACATTAGCAGTAAGCCCTAACTAATATAACCCTGCTCCAGGTCAATGCTAACTTCCTCCTCACCACCACCAATTAAAAATTTGTTCAGTATCCCTGACAAAAATCTTCTTAGAACCAGAGGATAAGTTAATCAATTAGACAAGAGATCAATAAAATATAACAAACAAAGCATTCAATAACAGTGAGCTGCTCATTATAAATAGTTTCTGACTCATGGGCCTGATCAATACATGACAGAGATCTAACAAGAATGAAAACACAGAGAGTCTAAAGATGCTTCCTTGATAAATTGCATCCATCCTCAGACAGTACATGCTCTTCAAGAGCCTCAGCTACCAGATGCATCTGATAAGTTTTGTAACAGCTGGAATATAAACAGAGTTTGGGTGAGGGTCTTCCGTTTATGTGGCCAGCTTTGCAAATAATTGTCAGGGCAGAATAGCCCCTTGAAATATGTCTGAAGTAGGGGTTAAGCAGCCTTGTTACTTTCTGATTGGTGACTGGCAAGTCATTCAACTGCTGTGGGTGTTGTACTGGACTATTTTCTGAGCCAAACTGCCACCATCTTTATCAGATTAGCAATGCCCACATGCAAAATATCAACATAGATGGACTTGCTGACAGTTGACTCTCCTTTATAGGAGGAGTGAGAAGGTTCTATGAGTATCCCACAATTCCTCCAAATAAGTTGCATGTAATTCTTCTCCAAATGTATGTGGTCTTAGGGAAGGCTGGGTATATAGGCTTGGAAGGTCTAAGGCACAGGGCTGCACCTATGAGACCAAAAGGAGTCATGGCTCATGCTCAGTATAGACCTTCTAGTGTGTAATGTGGCTGCTTTAAGTCCACCCGTGCTCCTCCCTGCAACTCCTCATCTATTTCTCTATGAGTAAGCCTAATGCACCCATGGGTTTCCCAGAGTAAATGCTGATCTCTCATCTGCGTCTTGTTTTACTGCAAAGCCTAATCCCTGAGAACTCCTTGAGAATTGCTCTGCAAAATCTGAATCCGAACTTAGCCCTGCCTCGGTCACACACTGTGGGGGGCAAGGCTCATGTGAGAGGAGGAGGAATCTATTCATGATTTAAATATCACTATGCTCTCCAAAGGCATGGTAGATTTTTTGTGAGAGCTCAGTCCACCTTTAAAGAAGCCCAAGAGGAAAATAGCTTTACCCACAGTTTACTAAACAAAAATATTGATAGTTAAGGTAATTGAAAAAAATCTTTTAGTTAATGCTCAGTTGAGAATCAATGATCTTAATTAAAAACATAAGATATGGTTCTCACTCAAACATTGCTGGTGGGAGCACACCACCAGCCACTATGGAAATCCATGTGTCAGTTCCCCAAGAAAATGGGAGTCAATCTACCTCAAGATCCAGTTATACCACTCTTAGGACTATACCCAAAGGATATATCTTCATTCTATCACAAGGACAGGTTCATTGCTGCCCTACTCATAATAGCCAGAAACAAACTAGATGCCCCTCAACAGAAGAATGGATGAAGAAATGTCATATACTTATACAGTGGAATATTACTCAGCCACAGAGATAGATAGATAAATAGATAGGTAGATAATTGGATAGATAATCAGATAGATAGATAATTAGAGAGATAATCAGATAGATAATCAGATAGATAGAGATAATCAGATAAATAGATAGATAATCAGATAGATAGATAGATAGATAGATAGATAGATAGATAGATAGATAGATAGATAGATAAAATGAAACATGCAGGTAAATGGATGGAAAAATCATCCTGAGTTACTTACTTCAGGTCCAGAAGACAAATATGGTATGTATCTGCCTGAGTGTGGATATAGCTGTATAGTCAATGATACCTAATCTATAATCCACAGAACCACAGAGGGTTGGTAAGAAAGTAGAGGGAACAGACAGATGTTGTTAGAAAAGGAAAATAGAATAGATAATTATGGATAGATGGGGTGGAATCGAATGGAAGGATCAAGTCAGGAGGTGGGAAGAGGGTTGTAGGAGGGAATATGGGGAGAGACAGCTAAAATGAAGGGGCATTTGAGGGGCATTGTGGAGATCTAATACTGTAGAAACTTCCTAAAATATATACATATATGAAGGCAATCTAAATGATTGCCAAATAATATGGGAGACAGAGGGCTAACTGGACATCTCTTGCCACCAAATGAAGCTTCCAGTATTGGGATTAGGCAACATCTAATTGAGTTGTTGGTCAAAGAAGCCCCACCAGAATATCCCCCAAACCACCTAGGCTGTTCCCAAGGGTATAGATTGTTCTCTACAAGTGGACATCAAGACCTTATTGTTGAAGACAATACCCACACAACTCATTGAACATGGAGATGTCAAGCTATTTGTGTGTGCCCAAATAGAGCCTTTACCCCTATGTTCTCATATATTTACAGGAAGGTACTCTGTATACTACAAAAAGAGAATCGAAAACACCAAGTGGGCCACAAACCCTTTATCAACAATAGTATCCTGCCTGCAAACATTCTAGTGCAGTAGTGGCATACAGCTTGTGGGAGTAACCAACCAATACCTGATTTGACTTAAGGTTCATTCCACAAGATGGAAACCATATCTGAAACTGCTTAAGTGACCAAGAACAAAGAACTGGCTAGTCCAACTGTAAAAGCAAATAATATTGGTCTAAAAAATGAGAAAAGAAAAGAAAAAATCTCCAAAACATAGTAATAAAATGACTCCTAATGATATTCTGCTATACTCATAGATCAGTGCCTTGCTCAGCCATCATCAGAGAAGCTTCCCCCCGCAGCAGATGGGAACCAATACAGAGACCCACAGCCAGACACGCAGAGAATGAGAGACCCTGGGAAACTCTCTGCCTTAAATGGATGCCTCCATCAAAGCCTTTCCATCAGAGCTCAGGGAACCCCACAGAAAAGATGAGACCCATGTGTAAACCAGAGAGGATGACGGAGGCCTTCTAAATCCATATGAGGAAAGCTTGTGTATAGGAACTCACAGAGAGTGAAGCAGCATCCACAGAGCCTGCACAGGGCTGCATCAGGTCCTCTGCATAGATAGTATGGTTTCCAGTTTAGTATTTTTATGGGATCCCTGAGTATACAAACAAGTGGGCATCTGATTTTTGTTCCTTTGCTTGGGCTCCTATTGGTTTGTCCTATCCAACTTCGATGTGACAGCTTTTGACTTACATTATATCTTATATTGTTTTATTGGAAAAAATGAATGAAGGAATGAATACCTAGTCACTAGGATAAAAGTTAACAATTGAATGATAGTTTATATCTGCTGGGAGAAGGAAAAACAGTTTTCTCCAGCGGAATGACACTGGATATATGAACCACTCCAAGGCAGACCTTATGTTCAGGAGTAGTTGACCAATGTGTAATGGATGCTACAGGTGTGTGTGTGTGTGTGTGTGTGTGTGTGTGTGTGTGTGTGTGTGTGTGTGTGTGTGTGTGTGAGGGTGTGTGTGTGTTTGTGTGTGTGTGTGTGTGTGGAGTGTGTGTGTGTGTGTGTGTGTGTGTGTGTGTGTGTGTGTGTGTGTGTGTGTGTGTGTGTGTGTGAGTGTGTGTGTGTGTGAGTGTGTGTGTGTGTGCGTGTGTGTGTGTGTGTGTGTGTGAGTGTGTGTGTGTGTGAGTGTGTGTGTGTGTGTGTGTGTGAGTGTGTGTGTGTGTGTGAGTGTGTGTGTGTGTGTGAGTGTGTGTGTGAGTGTGTGTGTGTGTGTGAGTGTGTGTGAGTGTGTGTGAGAGTGTGTGTGAGTGTGTGTGTGTGAGTGTGTTTGAGTGTGTGTGTGAGAGTGTGTGTGTGAGTGTGTGTGTGAGTGTGTGTATGTGTGAGTATGTGTGTGTGTATGTATGTACGCTTTTATTTTGTTACAGTTTGGTGGGCTTGTGGGGGACGATGTTTTGTTTTCTAGGTTTGGGTCTTTTTGTTGTTGTATGGGTTACTTTTTGTTTTGATGTGTCTGGGGGAGAGGATCTGGAAGGACTTAGGGAGAAAACGATAAAAATATATATAAATT
Source organism: Rattus rattus (assembly GCF_011064425.1). Classification (NCBI taxonomy): domain Eukaryota; kingdom Metazoa; phylum Chordata; class Mammalia; order Rodentia; family Muridae; genus Rattus; species Rattus rattus. Next base: position 87,709,432 of record NC_046155.1, read on the forward strand.
TTATAATTGTTTTAAATAATAAAAATATAATAAAATTAAAAGATTAAATTGGTTATCTAAAAAAGATATGATTCTCTCTATTAACTAAAGGGCTGAATCTTCAAAACAGGTTTTCAGTATTTGAGGGACCTCAATGACTTTAACTTTTTAAAATGACTTTCAAATGACGTTATATGGAGTCCTCATCTAGTTAGAATATATAAAATATGTGGTCATTTATTCAGTTTGAGCTTGAAAAATGATTTGTAATATTTTCTTTACTAACTATACCTTCCCAAGCTTCCTGACTTCTCCGATTGAAGACCCCGGAGTCTCCCTAGAATGGTCATTTTAAAGTTCTATTTTATGAGTATTAATTTTAGACCAAGCCAAGTATGAGTTCTCTTAAATTTTTTAGCATGGGGTTGGATATATTTCTTTATTAATGGGAGTATGAAAATGTATTAGGAAAATAGAAAACCTACTGTGAACTTGCCTTACTTAACACAGTCATTAACAATAAATGAGTAGGGTGTACAGTTGGCTGGGGACCCAATTCAGAGAAACAGTCACCCTGCTTGGACTCTTGGTGTTGGGTTAAACCGATTGCAGAAACGAGACAGGATGTGAAAGTGCTTAGTGTGGGTAGTGATCCCATGGAGACGAGATCCTGCTATGACACTGGACAAGGGAAAAAACTGCCTGAGGCATGACAGCAATGTCCAGCCACAGGGCACAGCCACTGGAGCCTCCATCTTTTCTCTCCCTTCTCTGCCTTCTAATGCATATAAAAGACCAGGGCCTCAAGCTGAGGGCTTGATCTTGGGGAGTAAATAGATAGTGCTTGATGATGCTTAACCTCTTGTGGAATCCTGGCAGCATGGATCTTCCCAGTTTGCTGTAAGCCAGCCTGTGAAGACAATTAAAACAAAGGGACCTAGAACCTGGCCAGTGCCACAGAGCTGTCCTTAAGACTCCAGCCCCATCACAGTTTCCACAGGTAGTATGGCTTGACCCTAATAAGGAAGCTGCCAGCACAGACAGACACTGGGCTATTTTCAACTGTTTTGTTCTATGAGAGTAAAGACACAAGCCTTTATTACTTAGCATAATTTTATCCAGTTACAAGTGTCCATTAACCAACTCTTTGAAATACCAATCTACAAATTATCGAAAATCTTAAGCACGTTTATAACCCTACATGCAGCAATTTCACTTTTGAGTGATCGGTTTAATAATGACTTTAAAATGTAAGAAAGCATTTCTGCTTGCTATGTTTGAGTGTACCTCAGAATCAATGTGTCAAGTAAGAACCCATGGGATAGCATTAGATGGTAGGCCCTTTAGGAAACGAAGTTCCAGAAGTGAACCCCTGGTGGCTGAGACTAACAGGCCTAGACAACAGCTCTAAGGGGTGTTTATTGACCTCGTCTGACATTCCTCTCTGGAAGTGTCCATCCTCTCCAGAAGACATACCAGCAAGGCACCATCTTGGAAGCAGACCACAGACTTCAACAGACACTGAACCAACTGGCACCCAAATCTCATGTTTTCCAGCCTCCAAACATGGGAGAGCAAAGCCATGACTGTGTATAAATTACCTAGGCTGTGGTACAGCTGCACACTGCATCTCCACTGTTCAGTCAACAGCAGACATCATATACCATGGTGGTCCTATAAGATTACATCACCAAGTGATGTCACACGCGTCAAGTGCACCATGATGTCCACCCGATGATGAAGCTGCCAATTCAGGACACATGATGATATTTTGTTAAACCAGGGGGAATAGACTGAGACAGATCACATTTGCTTTTAGGGTTTATTCTAGGGAAAACAAGAACTAATCTTGAGCTGTGGTTCACTATGGGAATGTTTTGTGAACTATTCTGTACCCACAAAAAAACAATGTCTGTCCAGAATTCTGCTTCTTAACAGACAGAAGACTATGAGGAGTGGGGAGGGAAGAAAGGAGGAGTACGGGAAGGCGAATCCAGGCAAAGTTCCTGAGCTACACTCCAATGAAATGCCTTTGTGAACCCATCACTGTGTCCAATGAATAAACGCCACTAAAAAAATTTAAAGAGGCTGGGATGGAGCTCAGTTGGCAGAATGCCTGCCTGGCATCATTGTTTGCATTAGCAAGGAATGTAAAAACCAAAGCAAACAAGAAGCCTACATGACCGTTAACAGTAGTATCCATAAAATGACGGGTTTAAATTTCATAAATGTTCATATGGTTTTATAATGTGCATTATAATGTTTTTTTTATTTATTGTTTTAAGCTAGACTAACGGAGAGGGAAGCAGCCCGAGATGTGGGCTTCTGGGCATGACACGGCTGAGGCACTCTTGAACTCATCACAGCTATGGTGACCTATGTAAGCTCTGTCTCGTCAACATTCTGTCATGGAAGGAAGAGTTCGCAGGGCCCTCACCTCTCCCTGAAGAGGTATAAAACTGAATGGTTGGTAGGTGGGAGAAATAGTTTTTATTGGTGGTATAGCTACTGGTAAGGTGTCCACACTCCTGCACATAAGCCCTCCCTCAACTTCCCACAAGCAGCCCCAAGGAAACTTCCCAGGTAACTAAAAACAAAGAAAAAAAGAGACACAGATGTAGAAGCTAGGAGTAGGGGATTTAGCTCAGTAGCTGAATGCTAATTAGAAGCTAGCTGGGAGGAAGAAGAGGGTCAGGGAGACTGGGAGGAAAAAATGAAAGGGAAAGGGGTAAATGTAATCAAAATGCATTATGTAGATGTATAAAGTGTCATATTGAAATCCATTACTATATTAATAATGTATACTAATATATACTAACATAACATTATATATAATGTATACTAATAAAACATTAATATAAGCAGGCTACTACTTTTAAAACCTTTTTAAAGACCAAAGTCTTTAAAGAAGAAGGTCAGGGTCTCTCTATATGTTGTGTTCCTCAGGTCATGACTAGCACACGGTGAATGTTCCTCCATGTGCTAACAAAGACACAGCCTGAAGGAGATGTAACTGCCACCCAGATTCCACACGAAATGGTACCCCACTGCTATAGTCTCTGAGCAGTGCTAGATAATTTCACCAATTGAGCGGATTGACATCTAAGACCCAAGATGCCACAGTCCTAGACTCTCGGATGTCACTGAACGTCAGGCACATTGATGAGGTAATTACCCCTCCTTCGTGCCTGTGTGGATCATGGAAGGCTCATTTTAACTTACGGCATAGTCCAGTGGAGTCTTTGTCTCTCCCTGCTCTGTGCAACCCTCCTTCTGGTTCTCAATCATGGCTTCCCACACTTCCACCAGCTCACTTCCTACTAATGGGCCGCACAGTCTCCAGTCCCTGGTTGAGTCTGTGTTTGTTTGGAAGGTCAGGAGCCAGGATCTAGAAGTCACTGACAGACAGAGTAAGTTGGGGGAACTTGAGCAGGGAGAGGCACATAGGATTGTGCCCCCCACCCAGACCGTCTCCCTAGCATGGAATTCTATTTGATTATTACCCAGAAGCTTCAAAAGAAACAGCTCTGCTGGGTACAGCAACACACGCCCTCAATCCCAGTACTAGGGAGGCTGGGACAGGAGGGAGGAGTTTGACCTGGCTTTCTACGAAGTCCCAGGTCAGTCAGGGCTCCATAACAAGACCCAGTATCAAAACAAGAACAGACGAAAACAAGAAGAACTAGTTATGTTACTGTTCTTGATTTTCTATTTTCTCCGGAACACACAGCAACTAGACCCAAGTTTTGTCTTTCTACAAAACACTCAAGAGAAGAAATGTCCTTCCATCATGGGAATCCCAGTTATATGAGCTTGGACAGGTAAATGTCCTCTCTGAATCTATTCTACCACAACACCTTTCTCATGGATTTGCTTGTGAAAATTAGGGTTAAAGTAGACAGGGAATATAGCATTTAGTAGAAGTAGGTGTGCGGTAAATGCTGCCATGATTAAAATGGTCTGGAAATGAGCATGTTAGAACCCTACCGAATAATCTTCTAGGCATAAATAGAGTCTGAGCCCACAAAAGGGCACCACTTTAAAAGTTGTTGGCATGCCTAGGCACTTTTTGAGCTATCTCTTGCCCTCTGTGTTTCCTGAGATGGAGCGCTGGTGCAATGTTGGAGAAGGCTGTCTAGGGCTGGGGATGCCCCTCTGTGGTGAAGCATTCATTGGCTTAGCATGCCTACAAGCCATAGCTTGTGTAAGTTACACAGTCCTTGGGATTCTCCAGCTGAGTGAACTGGGTACCTAAAAGGAAATGTGTTTCCGAGTAGCACTGTGGTCTGAGCAGACTGGCACATGAGCTGAATCCGACTGACACTGGGAGACCCAGCCAATAACCAAGCAACAAGTTAATGGAACTTCTGGCAAGAGCTGTTGCAAATCCATCAGTGAGTGAGAGAATTTGAGGGAACAATTGTCAAAAAGTCCCTCCCCCCCAAAGGAGCCAAATTAGATTAATTTGCCTTCTCACTCAGAGTGTGGCTCTGAAATGACTAATTATTACTCCGTTAGTCATAGTCAGGGTTTGTGTTCCCAAAGCCAGAGCAGGATAGAACTTGGCCCAGTGGAAGCAGCGCAGTGACTCACGGAATTGAGTGTTGGAGGAACATGGCATTCAGAGAAGTGGGTCTCAGTGAGAACAGATCTCTTCCCTAGAGGATAACTGACCGTAACTGGGAACATTGAGACTGGCACAGCTACTGAAGTGTGGGTATTACTTAAAGCCAGGGATACTGCTGCATATTCTGCTGTGCACAGCCCAGCCACCGCCCACAAAATCATGTGACTTCACACGTCTACAGTACCAGTTTTAAATCACTGAGATCCATCAGGAAGGAGAAGGGAGAGGCACATTAGAGCACAGGAGGAGGGATTAAAAATAGGCAAAACCTGTGAGACCTTATTGGAGAGTGAGTAAGAACACAGGGTGTGGTCAGTTCTCTGTGACTCTGAGAAGATATGTCAGTAGACAAGGATGTGTCCACCAACAAGGGGTGGGGAGTGTCCCTGAAGATCCACCTGGGGAGAATAATGGGGCTATATTCATTCATTTTTTTTACTATTATGTCAAAATACCAAAAAAAAAAAAAAAAAAAAAAAAAGCCAGTTGCCTCACAGGTCAAGGGTGCGTGCTGGGCCACCATCATGACTTTATGATGCCATCAACAATGGCAGCAGAAACTTTGAAGTAGCTGGTCCCATTGCATCCATAGTCAGGCCAGAGCCAAGAGAGGAGATGGATCAGCCTGTGCACTGGGCTGCCCACACTTAGGGCCGGTCTTCCTACTTCTGTTAACCCAGTCTAGAAATTCCCTCATAAACATGTCTAGAGCTTTCTCTCCTAGGTGATTCTAGAACCTGTTAAATTTACAGTCAATATCTAGGCTGATGGGAATGGAAGAGTAGACCGATAATGAAGAAACGGGGAACCATGTGTAGCCAGGCACATATCTGGAAAATGCAGTTTTGAGAGAGTCAGTGAGCAGAGAGACTGGGTCCTAGGACTTCTCTCAAATGATAAGTATATTAAATGCACACTTTTTTGTCATTATGGACCTCTGAGTATCTTTCTAAATAGTGCCCCACTTCTCTTTCGCCTTGGCTGTATTTGCGGGATGTATTAATCTGTTCTTCTCTGCTATAAGAAAATATCTGTGTATGGTTACTACATAAAGAAAGCGATTTGCTTATCTCATGGTCTAGAAGGCTGAGGATGTACCTTTCAGTTTCTATTTGAGCAAGTAAGGATCCCCTGGTCTGCATTACAACATGGAAAAACAGAAGATCTAGCCAAGCACACCAGGGGCCAAGTACAAAGGATAGCCTCACTTACATTATCTTGTTCTTATGAAAGTTAACTCACTGAACAAAGTCAGCATTAATTATGTGGACTAGGCTCTATCTTGTAAAGGTTCTATAACCTCAACACTACCGCAGTGGGATCAGGTGTGTAGCACATAACTTCTGAGAAACAAATCGTACCCAAGCTGACTCTTTGCAGAGCACACACCTGCTTACTCAGCTTCTAAACCTGGTTCTTGAGATCTGATGGGACAGTCTAAGGGAGACCCCCAGAGTATGTATGTGCTTTCTGAAATGGGTCTTTTTGTCAGGGGATCCTTTCAGGATGTCCATCTCCTGAAGACCACACCCCCTCTCCCTGTGCTCTTGTTCCCAGCCCATTTCCTCTGTCCTTGGCCCTGTCCCTGCCCCTGTGCAGAGCAGCCGGCTATCCCCTCCTTAAAAATCATTTGTCAAACAAGTTTCATGTCAGGAACGAACCAACCCAGTGATGGTTTGTGTAATTTAAGTGCAGCCTGAGAGCTACCTCAACCAGAGACTCATGGGATAGCTATAAAGATGCAGAGTCCTCAGCCCTCACTCCTATCCCAGTGGGTGGTCAGAATCAAATCGTCTGAGTTGGAACCCAGAGAAGAACACACAGGAGGTTCTGGTGCCTAGTATAATGTGAAAATCATGGCTGCTCATTACGTAAACTTACTAACCCTGGCAGGGCAGCATTACTATAAAACTGGGAGTCATGTATGGCGCACCCACTGAACTCTTCCCACCCTACTTTCTCCTCTTCCTCCTCCTCTTCCTTCTCCTCCTCCTCCTCCTCCTCCTCCTCCTCTTCCTCAAATCATCAGGTATTTTGACCAATTTTCTTTGCTTTGGGCACATTTCAAGAAAGAAGACAAGAATCAAAAATGACGACAACAAAAAATTCTCGTGGCCATAAAAGTCATATACTACCAAACAACTTTATCATGGACTTGAACATGATTTCCAGACTTTAGAAACAGATGTGGGAAAATGCTGTTTCCCATGCCGGAGAGTATGAGGCCAGCTTGTGCCAGCAAACGTGTGGGCAGGGCCAGACATTCCGGCAGCAGTCATCCATCAATTTGGAAAGCCCTTATCAACTGGCCAGCATGTCAGACCTTGATGAGAGCATGGGAACAGAGAGGTGGTCATGGCCCAGCTCTGCCTCTATCCTGAGCCTTGCCAGTTACTGGAGAGTTAATACATCAGGACAAGACAGTGTTCAGAGAATTAGAGCAGAGAACCATACTGAGCCCCTGAGAGCCCAGATATGGGGCAGAAACAGAGACCCTCAGTGGAATCAAAGGAGACATGGATGGCAGCAAAGATCCAACTTTGAAGGCAGATATATAAGATCATAAACCCAGTGTGGTCCTTGGAACAACCCAGCAAGGACTCTGGGAGCTGGGCAGTTTCTCTCTGCCCATCTTCCTCTCCCACATTAGAACAGAGATAGGAAAATGACACAGACCTGGAGCAGTTGAATTTTTGCTCACTGCCTTGTCCAGTTCTATGCCTAGATCAGACTTCTAATTCTAGTTGGCTTCTTGCTGTGTGTGGTAGTTTGAATGAGAATGGTCTCCATAGGCTTGTATATTGCATGCTTAGTTCCCCCAGTTGGTGGAACTATTTGGGAGGGATTAGGAGGTGTGGCCTTGTTGAAGGAGTTTTGTCACTGGGAGTGGGCTTTGAGATTTCAAAAGCCCACCCCGTTCTCAGTTAACACTCTCTCTCTCTCTCTCTCTCTCTCTCTCTCTCTCTCTCCCTCTCCCCCCTCCCTCCCCTCTCCCCCTCCCCTCTCCCTCTCCCTCTTCCTCTTCTCTCTCGTTGTTGACTCAACATCTAAGATCTCAGCTCCTGCTCCAGTGCCCCGCCAAGCCTGCCTGTCTGCTGCCTTGCTGCTTACCATGATGTTCCTAGACTCACCCTCTAAGACTGTGAGTCCCCAATAAACTCTTCTATAAGTTGTCCTGGTTTTGCTATCTTAACACAGCAATAAAAAGGTGATCAAGACTGTGTTAAACACCACAACCAGAAGCAGCTTAGGAAGAAAGGGTTTTTGTGGTTTATAGCTTACATCTGTCTCAAGGGAAATCAGGGCAGGAATCTGTAGGCAGGAACTGAAACAGAGGCCATGGAGGCGTGCTGCTTACTGGCTTGCTTTCCAGGCTCACTGTCAGCCACCGTTCTTATACAACCTGGGACCACCTTCCCAGGGGTGACACTGCCCACAGTGGGCTAGGTACCCCCACATCAATTTTTAAACAAGAAAATGTCCGAGAGACTTGCCTACAGGCCAATCTGATAGAGGCATTTTCTTAATGGAGGTTTTCTTTCTTCAGATGACCCTAGCTTGTCTCAAATTGACGAAAAACTGAATGTAGCACAGAATGCCTACCTCATGAGAAGATATCTGAGAGACGATTAATTTGTGTTTTGTGGCAAACATTTGCTGAGCTCTAATGGTGTGTAAGACGCATTATTCTGGAGGAAACCAATAGCTCCTGTTCTCATGGAACTTCCAACAGAGAGGGACGGAATTAAAATACTGTAGCATTTTAATACCCAGTGTGGGTATGCAAACTTTTGTCACATCATAATCTGATCCCCACTTCCAGTGACACAGCTCTGAAGCAGTGGCTGAGCCAGATGTGGTGCACATCTGTAATCTCAGCACTCTGAGAGTGTCTCCTGTGACAGTTGGTTCTGCATCACAACTCAACGGAAGTGCTTTCTACCATTAGAGTTCCCAAAGGGAAGGGTGGGCCTAGCAATGTTACCAGTCCCTGATCATGAGTTTTCGTTGTTGTGTGGTTGCTTTTTTTGTTTTTTTCTAAACAAAAACCTTTACTGTGACCTGTCAGAAATATCTAGGGAAGCATTAAACTGTGAGAGGTCTTCAGACAGAGGGAGGAAGGTCTTCACATGTGTTCTTCTATTGCTCCTCTTGTCCAGTCACAAAACTTGTCCACCTTAAAAGACAGCCCAAAAGTTATCATCTTCCTATAATTTTTCTGTCCTTCAACTTTCTATAAATGACTATTTTCCTTTTGAAGATGCATTTTATTTTTCAGTACACGTATGAACCTGTGTGTGTGAGGTGGGGCTGAGCGTGGGTGTGTACTCATATTGAGTGGGTGCCCTCAGAGGACAGAAGAGAGCATCAGATGACTGGGAGCTGGAGTGACAAGTTGTGAACCTCATGCCATGGGTTCTGGGAGACAAATTCAAATCCTCTGCAAGAGCAAAAATATTCCTAATCAATTCTTCATATTATAAATCTGTTTAAAAAAGCCATGGCAGGGGAGGTTATAAATCCTAGAAAAAGGTTAAAATCGTTGGTTAGGTAAAGTGACATAAAATCAAGCATTTATGACAATACCCAGAGGCAAATGTTACTCAGAGCCTTAGTGATGCCTCTTCCCAGTAGACAGCAATGAATGCAGAGACCCTCATGTCTGCTCAGGGTGCCGAGGATAAGGGATGCTTGTGTGCTCAGTCCTTGGCATGGTCAGCCTCAAACGGGATGTTTATATCATTCCCCTAAGGCTCAGGGAACACTGCACAAAAATGGGCCCCAAGATAGAATAGAGGAGAGAGGCAGGGGCCTAGCCTACTCTGGGTAATGGCTTGCTATTGACAGATTCAGGGAGAAGGAAAACACTGTATTCAGTTGTGGACTCTGTGGTGATCCCACTGAGCTTTAAAGAATAATCTTAAACTAATGGTTATACACATTTCTCTGGTTGAGCTAAATGGGTAGTGTATACACACACATGCACAGACACGGACACAGACACACACACATACATGCAAAGAAACACACACACACACATTATGGATCTTGGAAAGAGAATGGAAGGCATCAAGTGGCAATGATAGTGATAGGAGGAAAAGCAGAGCGTGCGGAGTGGGGAATAGTCATGCACGTGCACGTGTGCGTGCATGCGTGCATCTCCCTGTGTTTAATTAGGGTTGCTTGTGTGCATGGGTGGGAGGTCATTTGCTGGAGCATGGTCAGCTAACCAGGGACCATACCACCTCTCTCCCTCTCCTGTAGCCATGAACTATCAATGGCTCCTTGGAGAGGAACAGGACCTCCTAACCTCCTCCCCATCCATGATTGACAAGCCCAACCTCAATCAGGTCTTATTCTAGTAGCATCAGTCACTGTGAGTTCACAGGGCAGCAGCCCAGTCTGGACCAGGAGACAACATCTTATATTACCCTTCTCTCCAGGCTTGAATAATGCAGTAAGAAGAAAACTTAAAAATACAAGGACAATTCCTGAGAATAAGTGTGCAATACTATTTCAGCTTTAGACACATATGTCAAAACTTCTTTTGGGGTTCTAAACTGGCTCAGAGCCCATTAGTTGTTAATAAACTTTTATTGTTGGTGATGAGGTCATGGAAAAGTTTTAAGAATAAGAAGAGTTAGAGTCTTGTGTGTAGGAATTGGGGCTCATCTGAGGAGAACGTTGCTGAGGCCATGGCTGTTTGACTAGCTGACACTCACGTCCTGAGTCAAGCGCAAAGATTACCATCTTGAACTTCAATGCAAACAGTGTGCTTAAAAATCTGTCAATAAACATGTGAGTGTCCAAGCCTGTGCTGGGCAGATTTGCTGAGGGTGGAGAACACAGCAACAGAGGAGATAAATAAAACCCCATCTCGTGGGAGGCATGGTGGAAGGGACAGACAGTGCACATATCTGCAAGAGAAACAGACAGGGGGTCTGTCGTTGCTAATAGACACAAAGAGTAGGTGCAGAAGGAAAACAAGAATCCAGCTCAAGGTCAAGGTGGCGGGCCAGTGTAGCTTTAAATAGGGGGATCAGGACCCAGCTCCTCTGGAAAAGGGCATCTGGGGCTGAGACCTGCTAGAAGCAAGAGAGTGAGCTGGACTATGTTCCGGGCCTGGGACCAGGGAGCAGTTTGTTTTTAGTGAGCTGAATTGTGAAGACTGGCGAGTTACTTTTGTACAGACAGTACGGTCTCTGAACTCCCTGTCACTTGCAATTAACCGTGAGTACACCCAGCTAGCTCATAAAAAGATCCAGTGTCTCTCCCGCTCTGGCAGCTAGACACCCTCATGTGCCAATGCCGCCACCCTGGAACCCACTGTTGGAGCAGAGGAGGGACCCCACCCCTTCTCAGGGACATCTGCAGGAGCCAGCAGAGCAGTAACCCTTACTGTCCCCCTTCTTCCCCACTAAGCAGCTCCATTGCTCTCATTGCTTTTAGGCATGGTGGGTGAGTCTGTGTTTTCCACTAAGTCCTGGGACATTGAAAAGCATGACAAGCCATCTGAGCCCCTTTAGAGTCAGGAAGATGTGGTCAGTGAGATGTCTCAGCAGGTAATAATGGTGACAAGCCTGATGACCTTTTCTTTTCTTTTAATAATTTTATTTTTCTTGGATATTTTATGTATTTACACCTCAAATAAAATACATTTCCCTCTCCTCTCCTATACCCTCCTCCCCGCTGCTTCTATGAGGATGCTTCCATTCCCACCCACCTACTCCAACCTCAACGCCCTGGTATTCCCCTATATTGGGAAACAAACCTTCACCAAGGGCTTTTTCTCCCTTTGATGCCAGACAATGCCATCCTCTGCTACATATGTGGCTGGAGACATGGGTCCCTCCATGTGTACTCATTGGTTGGTGTTTTAGTCCCTGGGGCCTCTGGTGGGGTTCGGTTGGATGATATTGTTGTTCTTCCTATGGGGTTGCAAACCCCTTCTGCTCCTTCAGTCTTTTCTCTAACTCCTCCATAGGGGTCCCCTTGTTCAGTCCAATGGTTAGCTGCAACCATCCTCATCTGTGTCGGTAAGGCTCTGGCAGAGCCTTTCAGGAGACACCCATATCTGGCTCCTGTCAGCAAGCCCTTCTTTTCGTCAGCGATAGTGACTGGGTCTGGTGGCTGCATATGGGGTGGATCCCCCTGATGACCTTTTCAATACCCAGCCCAATTGTGAAGGAGAGAACGAACTCCTGCCAGCTGTCCTCTGAGGTCCACATGTGTGTATCTGTGTGTATACTTGACCCCATCCCTCTCCCACATATAAGTAAAATATTTTTTAAAACATTTAAGAGAACTAAGTGTGTGGTCTTTATCTAGATTTATACAAACGTCTAACAAATTTACTGTTTTTTATGTGTCTGAGTGTTTGTCTGCATGTATGTATGTGTGCCACATATGTACCTGTGCCCACAGAGTGCTTGGGATGCCCTGGGACTAGAGTTAGAGATGGGTGTGAGTAGTGAGCTGCCGTGTGGGTGCTGTGAACAACCTCGGTCCTCTGCAAGTGGGTCAAGTGCTCTTAAGTGCTGAGCCATCTCTCCAGCCTCAGTTTACCCACATTTTGCTGCAATTAAGTACTCAGAGTTTTCAGGGAGGGAAGGTGTTAGATGAAAATGTGTATTTAGCTGCTTTTAAAATGCCATTTTCAAAAATGGCAGCAGTGTTTATTGTTTGTGTTCTAGTGGGTGACTTGATTATCTGTTCCACCTGTCAGCTGCAGAGGCTGACTCAACCGGACGATGGCAAGGAGGGAACAGCAAACGTCACCGGGTCAGGACAACCTCAATTCGTCTTACCGCTGTCCCCAGCAGTCAATACATGGCCCAGGGAGCATCCCATAAGTGATACCAAATGAATGAATGAATGAATGAATGAATGAATGAATGAATGAATGAATGAACGAACTAATGAAGAATAGAGTCAATGAAAGATGACACCTTTCAAATGTGTCAATGCTATAGTAGAAAAGTGAACAAGAGGTACAAAGGGGATCTGGTCTATGATCCCCCTAACCTCAGAAACCAGGACAACCAAGTGGAGTGTGCATTTGAATGGTCCACAGGTAAGGCAAGAGTAGAGACATTCACTATGAGAAAAAAAAATACTAGTCCAGCATGTGGAGCTTTGAGGTGTGGCTTGCTTTGACTTAATTCCATGAAGGTTCAGTTTTATCTTGTGAGGAATGGTAATACCAACCCCGACTTCAGAAAGGTGTCACAAGAATTAAGTAGAATTAAGGCAATATCAGGCACCTTGCACACACTCTGCTGCCATCAAAAACAAAAACAAACAACAACAAGAAGAAAATCTCACACAGAGTGGGACCTCCTTTTTGCCCTGAACAGGGCTACACCAATTGCACCCTATGGTTATAACCAAGAACATGGCTATTAACCAGGAGCCTAGGTTAGATGGAATCTCAGCTTTCTCACAGAGCTGGGTGGCTTTAGGGAAGTTGCTGACTTTCTCTGAGCCCCCAGATGCCTGTGCTGTGTAAAGAGAGCAACAGTGCTTAGCTTGTCATGCTGCTCTAAGGATCACTTCAATCACTGAATGGAAACCTAAAGGTACCCGACTCCAAGGCACTAAGCCTGCTCGCTGTTCCTGTCATCGTGGGTGCTTTCACATCCTCATGCACCCTGCTCCCGAGGGCTGGAGCTGAGAACATAGATAGCAAGCGACCCTGCTCTGAGTGATGGAAAAGTCATGGGTTCCTCAATGTCTCAGAACACCAAAGTTCTCAATCCAGGGACCTCAGGTTCGCCAGCTTGTTAAAATACAGGGGTGGGCCCTGCTCTAAGTTCAGACTGATCCAGCCTCAGTGAGCTGAGACTGCATTTATAAGTTCCATGTGCGGCTGGTGCTGCTAGTGATCCCACCATGGCTAGGTTACAAGAAAGGACGTCAGGAGCTCTGAGAGAAGAATAAGAAATAATCAGGAAAATATTGGAAGCTCCGAGGTCACAAGCTAAGGTAGGACACGCTAAGATGGGAGGTAGGACACGCTAAGATGGGAGGTAGGACATGCTAAGATGGGAGGTAGGACATGCTAAGATGGGAGGTAGGACATGCTAAGATGGGAGGTAGGACATGCTAAGATGGGAGGGAGGACACGCTAAGATGGGAGGTAGGACATGCTAAGATGGGAGGGAGGACATGCTAAGATGGGAGGTAGGACATGCTAAGATGGGAGGTAGGACATGCTAAGATGGGAGGTAGGACACGCTAAGATGGGAAGTAGGACATGCTAAGATGGGAAGTAGGACATGCTAAGATGGGAGGAAGCACTCAGCACAGAGCTCAGCAGGGGGCAGGCACTCTGCAAACATGAGCCATCGGTGTTGTTACTATCAGGCCACTCTTTTATGTCTTCCCCGAGTTCTTTCCCTAGAAAGGTCATCTAAATGGGCAGAGACTAGAAGCCTAGAAAAGAAAGTTTTACCTGAGCATGACGGTGACCACTGTAACTCCAACACTCAGAGGGCTGAAGCAGAGACTTTGATGCCAGCCTGGGCTACATAGAGGGTACTGGGGCTGCCAGGACTAAAGAGAAAGACCATGTCCCCCAAACATTCCCTCCAAAAAGAAACAACAGAAAAAAGGACACAGAAAGATGGATCACAGGGTAAGGACACTTGCAACCTAGCCTGAAGCCTTGTCAATTCCCAGAACCCACATGGCGGACATGAGAACCAGCTTCTCCTGAGAGCTGCCCTTGGACCACCACATGCATGCCACGGCACACACATGTGTGCATGCACACACAAATGAATAGTTTTAAAACTAAAACATTTTAAGTCACAAGATTCAACCTTTAATTACAAACCATCCCCAAGTGATTAAAAGACCCTGATGGACAAAGTATTTGGGGCAGGGTCTTCTGAGGAGCTCACACATTACACCAGAGTTCCCAGCAGCTGGTTCTAAGGGCAAGCATTTTCCTGGTTTTTCATTTTCTCTTCTGAGTTTGCACATTCCAGATAAAAAATGAATTCTACAGCAGTGAGAAGTGGCTACCAGAGATGGTCAGGGTAGGTTTGGCTGGACCTCTGCCTCAGATCAGCCCAGCCCTCTGGGATGTGTTCTGACATCTTGCTAGAGAAGGGTCGATGTTCCTGCCATTTCCTTTGGAAGAATATTCCACAGTGAACTATGACTTATTGTCAAGGCCTTGCCTTTGAGCTTCCCTTTCTTCTCCTGACCCACTTTTGTACTGCTGTGGCCTTTTGCACAGTCACGCACAGCCCCACCCCCAATCCCTTATGGAGCTGCTCTTCCAGGGCTGACATTCAGAGACCACCACCTCCTAAATTGTCTGCTCGCTTAGCCAAGCCAAGCATGCATAGTTCTTTTTATCTCTCTCCATAAGTCAGCCTCCACATCCCCTTAACATCCTTCTCCCGATCTTTGAACTCCTTCCCTCCAGCTTGACTGCCCCGAGCTCTTGTTCCAGTCAACCACAAGATGCCTAGTGCAGGGGAAACAGCCAGCCTGAGCCAGTTCCCGAGCACTCTCTCCACGTTGCATTGCCTGATGCCAAGGGTACAGAGCCCAGAGCCCAGCTGTGGGATCTGCAAGAGAGAAACAGACCCTGCCAGGTGACCAAGCCTGCTCAGGCAGGCTGGCAGCCTTTGCCACCAACTGTGGGGTCCTTCTAGTGGAGCTGGCCCACTTGGATTTCATCAAGGAAGCACACGAAAAGCCACACGAGATGCTTAACCTCTCCTTTTACGTAGACTCCTCATTTGGCCCCTGACTGCCGGGCTGTGGCAGCGAGCGGACGTCTTACCTGGAAGGTGCCCGCGTGGTCTTCTTCCTTATCGCCTTCGCGGTTCTCTTTGAGAGCAATTAACGTGAAGCCTCTGAAGTAGGAGGGAGGGGCAGCCGAGAGTGTCACTGCGAGAGACAAGAAAGCCACCGTCAACACAGCAATCGATTGCGTTCCCTTTGACATGTAGGACCAGACCTGAGAGCTCTGTCAACGTTCCATCCCCGTGGAGGACAGGGCAGAGGATGATGGGTAAAGGCTCATCTGCTCCCTCTTCCATTTTCAGAGTCTGCTAAATGCCAGATCCGAAATCTGACTCAAAATTCTTTTTATCTTTATTTCTTTACTTATTTATCTATTTATTTCTTTTTGAGGCAGAGCCTTGTTGTACAGTTGGGGCTGGTCTCGAATTCACAACCTTCATACCAGGACTTCCCATGCCTCCTGAAGTCTCCCTTTACCAGTCAGACAGAGGAAAGGGGAGCTGTCTCAATCATCTCAATTTGATAATGAGAGCCCTGGTCAGAAACTCCCATCTTGACAATAAGCTCACCCTGCTATACTTCTATTAGGGTGAGCCAAGAGGAATCTGGGCTCCTTTAAGATGTCTAGGGCGACACATATTGTTCTCTGTTCTCCAAATGGCTTCTCGTTATCTTCTGAAAACTCACTCCCAGTCCCCTGGTGCTTGCTCAAGTTCTGCTGACCCATTGATTTCAAGTCCTTAAGTCCTTCACCATAAAGACCTGAACCCTCTTAAGATAAAAAATGCTAATCACCAGATGAGGATGCTGCCACTGTGTATCTGGCTGAAACAGGTCCTCACAGACCTCAGGCATTAGGCCTCCGCTATGCTGCCTTCCTTCCTAAAGTCCTGACCCTAATAAAATTGATGAGACCAACAAGGGTAGAGTCCAGAGAAGGATCCAGAAGACCACTTCCTTCCCTGGTCCTGGAACCGTTGTCCCTAAGGTTTGCACCGCCAGAACCACATACACCAAATATATGCCAAATGCAGCTCCCAGCAAACATGACACAGCAGATGCTGTGAGTGTAACTATAGCAACTCCTGGCTAGGGAGGAAAACTGAGGGTGAACTTTTCTGGCATCTCCCACAGGTCTAAAACCCTTAAAGAGTGAGGTAACCTTGGCTAAGGTAGTGGCTCTCCAATAAAGGTGGTGACACCCTGGATTGTATAAGAAGAGACACTGGAACTCTTAAAAAGGAAGACAAAAATTAAAATACAAAATACAAATAAGAGATGAAAATTACTTTCTGTATTACTTTCGGTTTGTTTCTGTGACTCATACCCGACCAAAAGCAACTTAGAGAGGAAAGGTTTATTTGATTGACACTCCCACTCCATCATGAGGTAACTCAAGGCAGGAACCAGAAGGCAGACCTGCTTGCTATTACAAACAGAATCACCTCTGACCAGGGACCTCACTTATGACCAAGAAAATACAACAGGAGCCATAAAGGACTGCTGCTTGCTGGCTGACTCCCAGACTCATGCTCAGTTAACTTTCTTATACGGTCCTGGACATCTGCCTAGGGATGGTGCTACCCACAGTGGGCTGGAACTTCCTGATTCAATTATTAAGACAACCCCACCACCAGACATTGCTACAGACCGATTTGATCTAAGCAATTCCTCAGTGAAGCCTGTAGTCTCACATGACTAGGCTTAGTTAACAATTAAAGCTAACTAGGGCACATGCTTCAGGAAACATTTCATTGCCAACGATAAAGAGACTAGTAAATGAAAACATACATTTGAATGTGTATGCCATATATATTCACATATACATATATGGAGAGAATAGGACCCAAAAAGTTAAAAATGCATAAATAAATAGAAGTTTTATGTACTTAATACAGACTCTAAACTCACTGACTCCTGGCTTTGTATGAAGATGACCTGGTTCAACCCCTTCCATTCTGTGACTAGACCTCTGAAATCCAGAGCAGAGAGATTTATTCAAGCTCCCATCATGCAAGTTGCCATCTGGATTCCAGGTACTTTGCCCCTAGTCAAGGGCATTTCTCCCGGCTGTAAGCCATAATGATAACTTCTGTACAATGCTTCTAGAAGTCTGGGGTTGCCTTCTGACCCAGTTCACAAGGGACAGAAGAGGGCCTGTGCCACTGCTTTGTATAGATTTACCTCATACTTCCAGACAGTGGTCTAAAGACTACAAATGCTTTTCACACACACACACACACACTCACACACACACACACACACACACACACACACACACATGCACACACACACACACATGCACACACACACATGCACATGCACATACATGCACACACATGCACACGCATGCGTGTGTGAGGATGTGCATGCATAGGCATGTAGAGAATAAAGAATGGTGTCAGTGGGTGTTGGGATCCAAACTCAGGTACTCATGCTTGCTCAGAAAATTATTTACCTGCTGAGCCATCTCTCCAGCCGTACTTTTTATATCTCTTAAAAAAATACTGAACATTTGTAGAAAAGGAAATAAAAATAATCACATCTGGAACTTAATGGTAACTTTTAAGAAGTTACCGGATTTTCTTCTCTGATAATTTGAAATTATGAGACTCTGGGGCTGGAGAGACGGCTCAGTGGCTAAGAGCACTCGTTACTCTTGCAGAAGACCCAGGTTCAGTTCCCAGAGCCCCAGTCAGACAGTTCCAGCTCCAGGTAATTCAACAGCTCCTTCTGGCATGCAGTGCACAAACATACATGCAAATGCGTGCATTTTACACACACACACACACACACACACACACACACACACACACACAGCACTGAAATAAATGAAACTTTAAGAAAAAAAAAAAAGAATCATGAGCCCCACTCGCTCTCATGAATCTAAAAAATCCCCCAAGATGTTGAAGATAATCTGGAAGCTATTTTCCCTTTGAAAAAAAACTTATCAGAAACCACATCATATTAAAGCTGAAAAGGCACATTTTACATAAAAATACCGACACAATTAGCATAATATCTATGCTTGCTTCCAAGTGTCGGTACGTGACGTAAATGAGTGGGTACATGCCAGGTCTTTACGGTCATAACTGGGAATATGGTAGACCAATGGAGAACAGCAGTGCTGAGGCAAGGCAAGATGGCCCAGCCAGGCAGTGACTGTGCACGCCTGAGGCCCTGACTCTCATTCCCCAGAACCCACGTAAAGGTAGAAGGCGCAAATCACCCTCTGATCTCTGTGTGTACGCATGACAGGCACACGCTCATGTGTACACACCATACACACAAAATGAATAATAAATAATAAGATAAAATATTTTAGAACAAAGAATTTTGCTTTTGGAAACAGTGGTAGTTCCTATTTTCAGTAATAAGATTATCACACTGCAGTGCACTTTGTGTTTTCTGTTTGTCTTGAGGCTTGTAAGCCCTTCAAGGGCTAGACCCGCATCTGGGCTCGGGGCAGTGATCAGTGATGTGAAATGGAGCCTACAGAATAGTACTCATGGTCTGTTAGTTTCTGAATTGTCAAGAATGCCAATCCTCTTACAAACGCACGCGCACACGCGCGCGCACACACACACACATACACACTATCTATATCTATATCTATATTTATATATCTGATGTATAGATTTAGTGCAGTCTAAATGAAAGTCCCAATGTGTTTCATGTGATATTGAGAACCTGCTTCTAAAAGTCATATGGAAATGCATGGTGCTAAGAATACTCAAGGCAATCTTGAGAAAGGAATACAAAGTTGTAGGGCTTATTATTTCCAGATATGAAGACTTACAGAGCTATGGAAATTAAGCCAGTGCTCTACAACAAGGAAAGAAGACTGAGCCAATTAAACAGTGGAGGGCTCACAGAGAAAGCTCCAGAAAGCTGTGGGAAGTGCAGATGATACAGAATGCACAGCGGGACAGAAAACCAACGGTCAAGGATGACCACAGGTGGCCCTCCCCAGGTTGTGCACTAAGTAAATCTACATAGGCTGACATGTTACATGAAACACAATATGCTAAAGGTTTTGGGTGGCGGTGTGAGACAGTTTGCCGATGACACTGGAGCAGAAAACATTTAGGACATAAAACAGCAATGGTCATAAAACTGGAGATGCATAAACGAGGTGCTGTCGAACTTTTCCTGTCAAAAGACACTATGAAAAGGGGAAGGGCAGGTCATGGTGTAAAAGATGTTTGCAGTCCTATAGGCAATATCTAAATTATGCCACGTCTTGCTAACCAAGAAGAAAGACAATCCAACAGAAAAGACCATGGGCAGATGCGAGAGCTGATACTTGGTGAAAGGCTCTGAACCTCCCCAGCCAATGGGGAAAGGCAAATGAAATTCACAATAAAATACTACCAACAGCTACCAGACTGACTGAATATGAAGAATTAATAGCAAACACTGTTATCTGGAACGTTCACACATTGTTGAGGAAAGTTAAATTAGCACATTTGCTGGAAAATCTTCAGCATTTTGTGGAAGCTAAACATACACATTCCCCACGGCCCAGCTATGCAACTTCGAAATTCACGGTTATGTGTGTTCAATGTTCTTAGGAGAATACTTGGGGCGATGGCCTTCAGAGTAGCCCCTGACTGGAAGCATCACTAAGTTGGAATAGGTAAATGGTGACACCGTCATGGAAGCAATGTCTAACGAAAACAAACAAACCGGGCTGTTCACTGACATGGATGAGTCACAAAGGTAATCCCACGTTGGAAAAAACCTGACACAAAGGAATACAAATGGCAGGGCTGGGAGATGCTTCAGTCAGTAGAATGGTTGCCATACAAGACTGAGACCCTGAATTTGGGTCTCCAACATCCACAGAAAAGCTGGGCACAGCAGCACACATCTGTATCCAGCACTGGGATGCAGGGCAGGTCGGTCGCTGGAGCTCGTTAGCTGGAAAATCTCTGTGAGCTCCAGACTCAGTTAGGAACCTTGTTCTAAAACATAAGGTGGGCAGCAAACCAGGAAGACATGTGTTACCATTCTCTGGCCTCAGTACACGTGTGCACATGTCCACACGAGCAATATATATATACTACACACAAACACATACAGAGAGGGAGGAGGGTGAAGGAGGGGAGAGAGAGGGGGAGGGAGAGACAGAGAGAATAGAGATGGTATGGTTGCATTGGTGAAGACTTACAGAAAAGATTGCACTAGGCAATCTCTGGTACTAGAGTCAAATGTGTGGGAAGAGGAGGGAGAGGGATGTGGAGGGTACGCGGATGTTACTACAGCCTTGGTCATGTCCCAGTTCATCATGTGAACTCTGGCTAGACTGGTTTCTTCACCATGTGATAGTCATTAAGCTATATGATGTGTGATTCAATTATTAAATTTTTTCTTGATTGCAAATAGCCCTCTTCCTGTACATTTATTCGGTATACCTGACAAGCCAGCCGTAGGTTTGGTTTCCCAGAATGCTGCGCTCCTGCAGGTTCTAGAAAACTAAAATCGTATCCTTTCTTGCCTATTAGAGCTATCACACAAGATGGAGGCTCTGGAGACTGAGCTGAACTCGGCATGGGGCTTCAGTGTGTAACTGCCACTGGAAATGATGTTATTACACAGTTTAATTTGAAGGCAGTCGGGAGGCCCTATCCATCTGGTGGGCTTCATTAGACTTCCTCCTGAAAGAAAGGCGCAAACGTACAGCATGTTCTGCATCCCAGTAACAACCAAAGATGACTGCTTGGTGATAAATAATAGGATCTTCTCTCTAACGACTCCTCCCAGTGCCTCCCAGGAGAGGCCATTAGGAGATCCAAAACTTGGAGAAAAATGCTTACAAAGGATTAAAAATACAAAATAAAAAAGACACAGCGAGAAGGGCTATCTGGAGTCACCCCGTGAGCACACACAGGGAACTGGTAACGGCAAAGATCCAGGATTAGAACTCCAGAGTTCTGCTGGTTAATTAGGAGACTCCTGGGAAGTGACCTGACCACCCTGTTTCCCCATTTTAAAAAGGGAGGGGTGGGTGACATGGCCTTACAGAAGTAAGTATAAAGATGAACTAAATGCACACTGACTCCAATGGCCAGCGTCTGTAGATGGGGCGGGGATGGTCAAGGACTACGGCATGTTGAGGGGGATGGTGTGTGGGTGGTGATGATAACACTGTGGATGGGGAAGAGGTCACTGATGACTGTGATGTTAAGGGCCATCGCAATGAGGACCACGGTATTCAGCAGACTGATCAGTCAAGTGAGTTGGTCCTCAGGGGAAATTATGGAAGGAAAACTCCAGTCAGCACCAACCAAGGTCTACTAGGAGTGGTCTTCACAGTAAGAAGTTATAGGGAGAGTTGGTGCAGTCCTCACAGTTTGCTGAACAGTCTTGTGGTCCGCCATACTCACGTGTGTGGGGGCGGGGCTTCTTGCTCCTTCCACCCCTGCATAGTATAACACCTTCTTGTGCTCTTTGGATACCTCTTACTCAATCTTAATTAAATATAATTTATGAAATTCTTTGTTATACATATGCCTTCCTTAACAATCCAGAGGCTTCAAAACACACACACACACACACAGACCGACTCTGTCTTAATTGTTTTTTTAAAGATTTTATTTATTTTATGTATATGAGTACACTTTAGCTGTCTTCAGAAGCACCAGAAGAGGGCATCGGATCCCATTACAGGTAGTTGTGAGCCATCATGTGGTTGCTGGGACTTGAACTTAGAACCTTTCTCTGGAAGAGCAGTCAGTGTTCTTAACCACTGAGCCATCTCTCCAGACCTTTGTCTTCATCCTTAACACATAGTAAATACCTCTTGAATGCATGAGAGAGGGAAGGCTCATTTGGCTTCCGTGCACACAAGGATCATTTCTGCTCCAGCCCAGTGTTCTTATGGCTGACAGTGTATGGCCCTCCCGTCTGCCCCATCCATTTGCTTTGTTGTTGTTGATGTTGCTCTGCAGTGCTGGGCATCAAACCCAAGCTGGGTAAGAGATGGTTAATAGATATAACCCCAGCCCTACCCTGTGTTTACTGAGTGCCTGATCTGTTCTGTCCCACTCCCACATTTTTAAAGAAAAAAAGCCATGGCTTCTGCCTCTTAGGAGCACATAATCTAATAGCTGGGAGGAAAATGTACCTCTTGATCATGTACAAGAGGTATTATGGGGGTATGGAAAATGGGATCTGGGAGCTCAGAGAAGGGGAATGTCAGAGTCTACCTTGAGTTGAGTGAAGGAGGCTTTAAAGGTGAGGAACAGGGCTTTGTCCAGCGGAGAGAAGGAACACCATCTGTGTACTAAGTAAGGAAGACGCATGGGCTAGCTTTGCCTCTAGAAACTGCTGGGCTGGCCCAGATCTATGATGAGGTTACCCAAAACATCAAGATGGATGGCCGGTATGGGACCCAGTCAGGGAGACAGAAACTGAACATTCTACTGTTCTCAGAAGTCTGCTGACCTCTTGCCTCAGCAGAACGGTGTGACCACAGCCTCCTGCTACACCAGTACCAGAATCTCCCACCACCCTGTAAAATGTCTCCGTTTGCCTTTTGAAGGTTCTTTTTCTGCTAATGCTCTCCCACTACACTCCCGCCCAACTAAAGGCACCCTATGAAGCCCCAAACTCCTTTCTGGCAGGGCTGTATTCTCTTTTCCTAGGGTCAGCCTGGCAGTTCACACCCTGAATAAAGCTTTGCCTTTGGGTCTCAGTGTGGCTCTGGTGATCCTGTTCTCCTGGTAAGCCACAGAAAACCCAGGGTCAATTCTATATTGTCCATGTTGCATGCTGGAAGGTAGAGTGTCTTCAGAGGCTAGATGAGGAGGACGAGTAGGGTATAAATGGTTGAGGACCTTCTAGGCCTGGCTAGGAAATATGAATAGTCTCTGGAGATGTTGAGAAGCACTGGGGTCTGAGATGGGACTGTCCCATTTATACTTCAGGAAGGCTGGCGGCTGTGTGATCGCTGGGTTATACACTTACGCTGAACAGCGGCTCTCACCCTATGGGTTGTGATCATAAGAAAACTTATTCCTGATACTCTTAAGAACCCCCAACCATAACTGTAATTCTGCTACCTAGTGGTGTCCCCATTCCTAAGACCTTCAGAAATATGTGTTTTCTGGTGTTCAAGGCCCACAGGTGGGAACTACTATGCTAAAAGCTTACCTGGGTGGTAAGAGTTTCTCTGGCTTGCCCTGTTTGTGTAAAAACTCTTTCACACTGAAGTCTGACAAAAGGTATGTGCCTGTTACCCTTTCAGGCCCTGTGGAATTCCATCACCCTCCTACCTTGTCTCTGGAGATTCAGAACTAGACCTGCAGATCCCCAGTCCACTGGCTCCAAATAGAATCTGGTCCCAGTATCACCAGATAACCAGCCCTGGCCATCTACAACATGTATGCTACTGAGGTGCCTAAGACTTAATGTTATAGACTCAACCACAATGGACCTCTTTCCTCAATTTATACCATGGGCTCATAGATCACCAAGGCATTAAGTAGGCCACGGGAGCAAGGTGCTCCCCATCTGCTTGACTTGGAGGGTTCCAGGAAGTAGAAGTCACATGCTGCATTCAGAAATTTGGAACCATTCTCTACCCAGATAATTAGAGCAGAGCTGCCAGGGAAGGGCTGGTAGACAGGAAATCAGGGCTGGTGACCCGGCGTGAGCAAGTGTGGCCATGGGATTAGGTTGTGCCATTTCTTTACATTCCCATCAGCAGCCAATATTCTCAGTATTTTCAGGTGGAAATGACCCCACCCCCTATTCTATATGAGATTGTACACCCTGGGAATTGTAAAGGCCACCTCTACACAATGGAAGCAACTAAAAGGCCCACTTCCAAATTCCCCTCTTCTTATTTTGTACAACTTTGGGCAAGGCACTTGTCTTTGTCTCGCTTTCCTTATGTGTAAACCAGCGGGAATATTGTATACCTGTCTTGTCATTAGGCTAGCTAATGAATTCATAATCGTGAGCCCATAAAAGTGTATGCTAAATCAATAAAATACATTTAAAAATAAATCAGTGTCCTCCATGAAATTGGGATCGTGGTTATGAGCTAGTGGATTGTTGCAAGGCTTAGAGGAGATAATGAGTATGACTCACATGCAGCGTCACCACGACGGCTCCTTCTCCCTCCTATGTGTCACCTCCTCACAGTATACAGATGGAAGTCCTGAGCTGAACAACATGGTCACAAAATGAGAAAGGATGGCGCTAAACTTTGGACCTTGAATGTCCCCAAAGGCCCATGTGTTGGGCTATGGAGGGAATGATGAAATTTTAGGAGGTTGGGCTCCATGGGAAGAAATTTATTCATTAGGACTATACTCTTATAGGCAATATGGAAACTCTGGGTGCTCATTCTCCCCCCAATACACACTGTCTCTGCTTCTCTGCCTGTCTCTGTCTGTCTGTATGTCTCCTCCCACCCCCCATTACTAGGAAACAAACAAGACTCCTCAGCTGACACCTTCTCACACCACGATATAAGGTACTGTGTTGCCACAAGCCCAGACAGGCAGAGTCATCTGACCATGGACTGATGCTAGTCAACATCTCTTCTAGAAAGTTGATTGTGTCACACACATTGCCACTGCAATAGAAGGACTAACACAACTAAGAAGCTATTTCTAGGAGACCAGCAATGTTTCAGACTATTCAGAGGAAAGTAGGAAGCTGAAGGAGACCCCCATGGGTCCTCCTAACCTGACCCTGTAGCCAATCCCCTGTCTCCCTCCTTAAACACAATCCATGAAGCAACTGAGCTCAGATCCAGCCTGCCTCCGTGCCCTGGGTATGTGACTCGAGCTGAGCTGATCAGGATCCCTCTCCCCGAGATGCTTCATCTTGGAGTTAAAGGGTAGGGGCCTTTCTTTTAGTCACAGAACTAGCTAAGAGACTCCTCACTAAAGGCTGTCGGCCGATATTCACTCTGCCATTTGGAGAAAATGTATTTATAATAAATAAAAGGAAAGTAATGCCTGGAAGCACAATTAATAGATAAAGAATGAAAACAATAAAGCAAAATATGTGGAAGGGAGGGGTGGAAAGGAGAAGAAAATATGGAGCAGGGGGTGGATGGGTGATGAGTCTGAGCTCCCAGCTCCATTTATGCCTGAAGCCAGGCCCAGCTCTGGGCTTCCCAAATATGGGAGTCATGGTGCTCTGTTCCTTGCCCCAGTTAATTGATTCTGTCCTGTTGGTTGCAATGAAAACCTCCTGATCTTGAAGCAAAGCAATCAGCAGCTCTGAATGGACTGTGGGAATCCTGTGACAAAATACCTGAGGGAACCAATTAAAGGAGAGGTTTCTTTTGGGTTCATGGCTTCTAAGGATTCTGTCCATCCGCATGTGTTAGCTCCATTGTTGATAGGCCTGTGGCAAGGGAAAAGCATCAGGGGAGAAAGCCATGCAAAAAGGAGATGGTTACCTCCTGACAGCCAGAAAGCAGGTGGTGGGGTTCAGGGGAAGGGAGAGGAAGAGGTGACACAGATAAGACAGATTCTCTGAGGTGACCCTGGCCAGCTTGAATGGGACAAGCATGGCTTGCTCTTCCCCCCCCTTCCCTCCACCTTGCTAAATGTTTGATGACATCCCTGAAGCTAGCCACCAAGATCTATTCCCTTATTCGGCCACTTCCTCCCCCTGAGGCTGACAACCACGGTCCAGCTCTCAAAGTATTGAAGCTCAGAAATCAACAGCCCCCTTCGGCTTACCTAATTAACACACCGATTAAAATTAAACAGCCTATCCTAGCACAGGTTTATAAGGTGCCATTTTCCTACATGCCAAGTCTGTCTCCCCTCTACCCAGAAGCAGTCCTCTGTCTAAGCCCCCTCCAGGCCAAATACCACTTCCCCTTTTCTCTTCCCCCCTTTCTCCCCTGTCCTTTGTGCCCTTCCTTCTTTCTTTCCATCTGCTCTCTTTGCCCCATATCCCTGCCCTCTGTCCCTCTGTCTTGGGGATCTGAGCCCACACTTTTTCTTTCACTCCTCCGAAACTTCCAGTGACCTACTTTAACTACCAGACTGTGAGAGTCAATTTTGACAGAACCTAAAATCCCCTGGGTAGAGAGTCACTGTCAGGGACTGTCAGGCCAGTGAGCGTGTCTGTGGGGATTGTCTTTAAATGTGTGTGAAGACTCAGTTACAAAGTAGGCAACATGGTCCCCTGATTTGGGCCCAGGGAGTGCGTAAGACTAGAGAGGACCAGCTGGACATGAGCATGCGTACATGCATTCGCTTTCTGCTCTTGGATGTGATGGGACAAGTTTCCATCTTAATGTCCCACAATGATGGACTACAACCTAGACTCGTAAGCCAAATAAAGCTTGTCTCCCCTAGGGTTTGGGGGGAGCAGTGGTGATGAGGTCAGGGTACTTTATCATAGCAACAGAAATGCAATGAGAACACATGGTTACTTATGATGTCAATAAATCAGGAATCCTTCAGTGAATCTATCACTAATTAGGTCAGAATCTTCATGGTCCAATCACTTCCTCAAAGACCATGAGTTGTCAATCAAGCTTTAAATGCATGAAACTTCAAGGGGCATTATAAAGTTGCACCATAACAAGACTTAGGACACTGTATTCATAAGTAGAGTGGGGTGAGTGACTGGGAGATGGCAATCAGTTGATAAATGTCATTGGGGTGACAACAGGATGTTTACTTCAAAATGCTGAACCAGATGTCAGGGTGGCTGTGATGTGAGCTCTGTCCTAAGCACTAGTCTGCTCAAGATTCCAAAGAACAGTTTAGATAAAGGCCTGTTTATCAACAGTTTAGATTAGGCCTGTTTATCAAAACTGTGGCTAATCTAAAATAACATTATGTAGGTAAACCTCCCTGTGACAAAATCAAGGCTTCATGAAGGATTGACCAGAAATTTTGCTGGAAGTTCAATAGGAAAGCACATCAAATATGTTCAGGGTGGGGCTGAGGTGGATCGAGGGGGGGCACACAAGCCTATAATCTCAGTACAGAGACTGGGGGATGAGGCAAACAGTCCCTGAGTTGGAGGCTGGCCTGGGTTTATAGAGTAAGACTTTGCCTCAACCCCCTCTCCAAGCCGACCAGTTACAACATAGGTTCATCTATCAGTCCACTTTCTCTTACCATAACACAGCAGCAGAGGCACCTAGCAGAGAAAAAAGTTATTTTAGGCTACAGTTCTGGGGATGCAGTGCAGGATGTCACGGCACCGTGGTTTGGGGGTGTGTTGTGGGAGTGCTACATTATGGCAAGGTCATGTGGTGGGAAAAACCTGCTGAGAACATGAGCTAAGATGTAGAGAGAAGGGGAGAGACCGGAGGTATGACATCATCATCCTATGACCACATCTCCTCAGAGGTTATAACACCTTCCTACAGCAGCATCCTGGAGACCAAAACCCCAATAGACCTTTTGGGGATATGATCCATACACACAAAAACCACAGCAACCTTCCCAGAAAACAGCAAGCATCTGAGTTGGCTGCAGGTTGAGCGTGATTCCAGAGCATGACAGGGCTGCCAAGAAAGCAAACACAAGCCCTGGCAAACTCATACACACACAGTGTCCAGGACAGGAAGAAAACCATTCTGTCCCTATCAGAGCACATCTGGAGTACAAAGTACAGGAAGAAGAAATGTCTCCCAGAGGGACGGCTGAAGAAATAGGACATGGCACTTTAGTCAGAAGAGAAGCCAGGGTAGCGAGCTATTTACCCATATGCACTGCAAAGAGCTGACATATGGCCAAGGAAACACCTTATCTTGTGTGATTTCAAAGATCAGGGACTGGGGAACGCGTGGTCATCCAAGGGAGGCAGCTGGGAAGAACTATGAAATCAGCATAGCCCTAACTTCTGCAGTCTGAGTGTCACTGCCCAAGGGGCTCATGCTTGTCCTCTGCACCCCTTCCAATTGTAAAGGCAGAGAATTGTGCTAGGCCTGGGGGGATCCCAGAGGTAGAGTAGTCAGTTCCATGCTACTATAACATACTTCCAGAAGCAACTAACGTATAAAGGAAACCGGGCATTCCTCAGGAACAGAATAGGACCGTAGTGTGGGGTGCTGAGACTGGAGAGGAGATAGGTGGTGTTGGGGAAGCATAGGAAAGGGGCACTTCCCTTAAAAGAAAATATAGTCTGGGAAGTCAATCTTTTGTTGGATTTGCCAATCCTTACAGATGGCTCCAGCAACATTCACCTTGACGATCTATGTCTGGGCTTGAGTGTCTGCTCTGTGGGCTGGTGGCCCTTCCTTCCCGCTGCTGACGCCTTGCTCCTCACTTCTGCATCCACTGCCTCTCTCAGCAGTCACCCTCTCCTTGCACACAGTTCACCTGCCTGTCAGTCACCCACCTCCTGTCTGTACCTGGGCAATAGCTGTCCTTTCTCTCTGCTGCCACCATCTGGACGGCCTGACTTCTTCCAGTGCCATCCTCCGGTGCTCACCTTTCTGGCCGAGGGAGATGTGATTTCTCTAGTCTAATCCATCTAAGAGGGGAGGGTAGAGACCTTACACCGGGACCTTTGGGTTTAGATGGTGTCCCTCCCCCCAACAAATGATTTAATGCCTGCTGGCCATACATAATTCTGGGTACTGGAGATATAATAAGAAAGACAAAGGCTTTGCTCTCATAAAGCGTGCATTCTAGATGGAGGAGGCAGATGATTATTTCAGAGAGAGCTTAAGGGCGCGAAGAAAATAAATCAGGGGGAAAAAACCCAATGGGAAACATAAAGTGGTGGTCAGAGAAGCCTCTTTATAGATGAGACTTAATACACAAGACTTAGAGAGGGGGAATCAGTCATACGTCCCTTGGCGCTTCCCATTGGCTTTCAGAGAGTAACGAGGAAGCCCTGTGAGGCGAAGAGGAGAACAGGGTGGGGGCGGTGCAGAGCTCTCGGTAGTACCTGGCCATTATTTTCAAGGGGATCCTGATTCTAACTCCACCCACTTCCTCCTCCCTTCCCCCCCAACTCCACTGGAGGACTGGTTCCTGAAAGTCTCCTCTGATCTCTCCCACGCAACCTTAAAAAACAAACTAAAAACAAACGAACAAACAAAAACCAGATTTGTAAACCCCTAACCTGCAGTGCCGCCGCCCTCAGGCCTCAACCGAGGGGTTAGGCAAAGGAAATTCCTCCACACTTTCGTGGTAGTTTGGGAATCTCAAGTACAGGAGTTTGCTTGCAAACGGCTTCTGGGTGGGCACTTCACTCCTTGCCTTGTCCTGTCTGAGCCTCAGAAGACCTTTGCGAAGACTGGATATTTTATGCCAACAAAAATTTGCTAGCATTTTAGGGAGTTTTTGTGAGAGCTTAGCTGTAGGTGTTCTGAAGTAGATGAATTAGAGATGAAGTGGACACACACACACACACACACACACACACACACACACACACACACACACACGACTCTAGGTAGATTGGCACCACTCCACTCACTGCACGCTCCTGAGCTTGCCACGTGGCCTCGGTTTCCCTACACAATCACATGGTGAGGACATATTTGCCTTCCAGTCTTGAAGGAGGAGAAACCAAGTTTTTTCCCACTACCCTACCCAACTGAAGAAGCTGGAGGGAGAACAGCTCTGGACTTAACAAGAAATGCCAGCTTCCTCCTCTTCCCCGCTCATGGAAATATCTGAAGGGGCACATAAATCAGACCAGCTTGGAGCTGCTCTCTGTGTTGTATGTAACGCGCACTTTCAGGGGATATTGAAGGGATAATTTTGACTTATGTGATTTAGACTTTCCATCTCCCTCTTGAATCTCAGCCTTGGGTAGGATAGGTAGTCACTGCATTGAGATTATTTTGTTCATTTTTATTCTGAATGTCTACCCCGGTGGCTTTTTCTTTCCTCATCCCACACGTAGCTACTGTTTCCTTGGTCTTTTTACTCCTTCCTTCCCTGTTTTCTGATTCCTCCTTTGTTGAGGGAAAAGTGAGATAGAATAGGGTACCTGTGCACACTTACGTAAGGACGACATTTTCATATGCACTGACTCACACGAGCCACACATGTACACTTACAAACACACATCCTGTACCATTCTCTGTCTCCAGATTCAGCAGGAACATCAGCTCAGAGTTCCACAGAGACCATCCAGAAGACCCTTCCCTGAATTTTCACTCAGGGAAGGAGTATGACTGTCATTAAAAATATGGGACAGGACTGAGAGGTGGCTTAGCTATTAAGAGCACTGGCTGCTCTTTCAGAGGACCTGGGTTTGGTTTCGAGCAACCACATGTTAGCTCACAATTGTCTGTAACTACAGGTCCAGAGGATCTAACGCCCTCTTCTGGCCACTGCAGGCACTGCATGCACATGGCACACAAACATAGGCAGGCAAAATACTCAAACACAAAGGTTTTTTTAAAAAGCAATTTAAAAAAGAAAACAGAGCACTTTCTACTTCAGTGGCTTTCAGCCTTCCTGATGGATGCCCTGACTGTTTAATATAGCTCCTCATGTTATGGTGACCCCCCAATCATAAAATTACCTTTGTTGCTACTTCATAACTGAAGTTTTGCTACTGTTACGAATTGAAATGTTAATATCTATGTTTTCCAATGGTCTTAGGTGACCCCTGTGAAAGGGTCGTTTGACCCCAAAGGGGTTGCAACCCACAGGTTGATAAACACTGTTCTAATTGTCTCCCCAAATTGTTTTCTCAATATTTTTTTTTAAATAAGCCCCTCTCAACACTATGTGCTACATGGAGCTTGGGTGGGAGCTTGCAGGCTGGCTACAGTGATCCTTGGAGAGCGATGTCCAATAAAACAACCCAAAGTCAGGTAAACTCAGTCATGTTGGCTAGCATCCAATAGAAAGGCACATGTGTAAAATGGGTGAAATTCATGTTGGCAACATATGTTCTTTAACCTGAGTTACATAATGTCCATTTCAATACGAGCTCCATTTGAAAATTGTTAGTAAGAGCCATGCTCTTTTTCCCACAGGAATCCTTCAATAACATTCCCACATCTCACTTCAGACTACCATATTTAAGGTAGCTAGTGGTCCTGCTGTAGTTGGGCAGCAGAGACCTAGGAGAGGGCAGAGCAATGAGGCAGAAGGAAGGAGCCTGGGTTCCTGGCTGACACTGTGAAGCCAAGAGGTTTGTCACATCTGGCTTTCCATTTATCTCTGCTGAAACAATTCATTGGGGGGGGGTTCTTAGCTTGGCTTATGCCTATTCTGTAAAGAATTTAATGGGGACTGTGGTAGTAAATCTTCCTGGGCACCTACATGTCATTCTAGCCTATAGTTCTGGTTAAAAGAGTCAGCTGTGATGGGCTTACCTGGCCTTGAGAAAGCACTTGGGTTATAAACTTTGAAAAGCTTAAATTAGATATGCCTTGTTGTATGTTTTGATGTTTCCCCAATGCCTGAAATGCAGAGCCCTAAGCAACCTTTATAATCCTTAAGCATAGGACTTAAGATGCAGCTTCTGAATTTTGTTTTCCCTTCTGAGAATTTTTTTTTAAAGATTTCGCTTATATGTTTTTTATTTTATTTTTTATTTCATGTGCATTGGTGTTTTGCCTGCATGTGTGAGTGAGTCAGATCCCCTGGATGAGGAGTTACAGACCAGCTGCCATGTGGGTACTGGGAATTGAACCCTGGTACTCTAGAAGAACAGCCAGGGCCCTTAACCACTGAGCCATCTCTCCAGCCCCTCCCTTCTGAGTGTTTCAGACAGGATCTCACTGTGTATGTCAAAGTTGTCTTCAAACCCATGATCCTCCTGCCACAGCTTTCTGATGCCCAGGATGTTAGCATGTGCATGGTATCTGTTGGTTTTTATCATCAGTCTGAATGGAAGGTTTATTAAAAGGGGACAAGAATTTAAAATTTAAAACCACACAATAAAAGGAAGGAATAGCACAAGAACAGGAGAGAGATGGGAGCGTTTTTAGAAATGCAAACCACAAGAAAAGAAATCGTTTATTTAAGAAGGTCTTTCCCATCTTCGGTCTCTCCGCTCCTGCGTGTGTTATGCTCAAATATAAGCATTCGCAAGCCTAGTTATAAAACTCTGCATGCAGATGAAACAATTTATCAAGTTGTTTTGTTAACCACCCCCCCACCTCCACCCTGCCAGTTTGTTCCTGTCTTCTCCTGAAGGGAATCCCTTAAAGACTGACAAGGTCCCTCACGTTCTAAATTGAACCTCTGCTTATGGGGAACAACAATACTGCAGTCTATTAAAAAAGGAAAGTAGAAGGAGGAAATGCAGGAAAACTCTGTTGCTTTATTACTCTGTGTCCCATGGTGTGATTACCTTAATTTGTTGATTCAGTTCCCCTTCAAGGAAGTCTCACTGCTCAGAAGACTGAGGCTAGCCCGGGAAACGGCTTCTACCCACTAGTCAGTTTAAAAGTTGGCATAGAAGACTGGGGAAGAGCACCAACCAAAGGGGCACAGACACAAGAAAGGGTCCTGACTTGTAGCGCTTTGACTGTGAGGAAACTCTGATGCTCCGTCTCATCTATAAGACAGGAAGGGAATAAATGGCCTCTCAGGTCTGGGAAGAATAAGGGAGATGAGTGGGAAGAATCTAGCACAATGTCTTCTCTGCTGTTATGATAAGCATTTATTTTTTAACTTCCAAATGAATCCTCTCATAACGTAAATATGTGTATTTCTACGTGTGCACACACAAACATACCTACTGTATCCGCTATGTGCTGACCTCTTTTGACTCTTATTTCCTCATGATGCTTTGGAGGGTGTCCTCCCCCCAAATGCTCTCACTTTACAGACAGGGAAACTGTGGTTCAGAGACATGTCGTGGATTGCCTGCGGTCACACGGTTGTGAAGACAAGCAGAAATTCAAAACTAACTCATGCGTCCTGAAATCCCATGGTTTTTCTAGCAGGCCAAGGTGCCTGCTCGCACTGGCCGTGTGTGTCCCCAAACTGGGACAAAGAAGAAAAGAGCAATGCGTCTTTGGGGGTCTCCAAACCTCTGGGTGTAGAATAAATCCCCCAATTATGCCTGCAGTTGGGCTAGCTTTTGAAATCTCTTGAACATTCTTTTCCCATCAAGTTCCTTGAAATTCCCCTTTAAAGAGCATCTAGAAAGAGACACTCTCGTCAGCCTGACTTTATTTTCCCAATAAACAGACCTTGCTCAGACAAAAGAGTCTCTTTGATTTTCAATCAATCCGTGAACATTTCAGCTGATTTCCTGCTATTTGGCTTGAAATTGTGATCTGGGAAAGACTGGCTCTGTAAACTGTCGCCCTAGAAGAGAAGCCCCTGGAGTATCCTCAACTTGTTATTTTTAATCACTGTAATCGCCTTTCAAAGGAGGCTCTGGTCAGAAACAGAGCGGGCCTTTCAGAGCTTTCTAAAGCACAATTACAGCAGTGGGGTGGGGGGCGGCTAAAGGAAGAGGGAGGGAGGGTAGAGAGCAGGGGTGGGAGAGAAAAGGAAGTCAGAACAGCACTAGCAAGTTGGAGAAGGCTGAATGACTGCCCCAAACGCACCCACCAGGCTGTGAGGAAGAAGCCCCATGACTCAGTTTGTTAAAATAGGGACCTTTTTATTCAAGTCTAGAATAGCCAAAGGCGATGGGGTGGGGGGCAATGGGGCACAGATGCTATTGGGCGACAGACTGAAATAAAGGGCAAAGATTGGAGGGAGGAAAAGGAGTCATTGATTCCAAGACAGTGATGGGTGATGGATGCTGAATTGGGGGGAGGGGAATTAAAAAGCAAACAGAACCCCAGGGGATGGGAGCATCTATAAACCATCAAGGCACCTAGGAGAACACATTAAATTTATTTTAATGTGATATCGTAAGGAACTATAAGCTGATGGGAAATGTCACAAACTAAGCTAGTGCCTTCTGTTTGTAACGCTGAACCTGATGTGTTAATTACAAAACACCTACAAACAGGAGAGTTTAGCATGCCTTTCTCAAAGTCTTTATTTCAAGATATCCTGGCCAGTGGAGGGAGAAAAGATGCTCTCCCCACCTACAGCCTGAGCAAGTATCAAAACTCAAAGGTGTAGGCTAAAGAGTCCAGGGCCCTCCCCAGGTCTGGTCTCAGGTCATCCCTGCTAGGCCTTGGCTTTACCTAAAAGTCCTGGGACTTCTCTGGACATGTGACTGTGGAATGTGCCTCCCTCTCAGCACTGAAGTGTGAGATCAGCCAAACAGGACTGTACGAGGGAATTCCAGGATGCTCCTGCTTGGCCAAGATACACACACACACACACACACACACACACACTGGGGGGGAGGGAGGAGGAGGGGAGGAGAGAGAGAGAGAGAGAGAGAGAGAGAGAGAGAGAGAGAGAATATGAATAAGCCCGAGCCCTCTTCTTGGGTTTAAATTAAGAATAGTCATAGACAAGGCCCCTAGTATGGAGAAATCACCATTCACTCATTCATTAAATAAATTCATGAGGAACCAGAAAAGGGGAGCCATTTGTTCTCTGGTAGTTGGACAGGAGGAATGTTGACAAACTTTTCAACCAGAGGAGAGAACACACGGAATGTAAGGAGACAAGACAAAATTCCTCCATTTTTTAGGTCAATAAAGAAAAGTCGCCCTACCCAAACTAATGAGTATTTGAGGGCCTGCTGTCTCTCTTACACACTCACCTTTGTATGAGTGCACGACTTTTTTCCCCAGGCTGGGAAATAGGTTCAGGGAAATCAAATGGCTTGCACAAAGTCACACAGCTACTAAACCCATCATCCCTTTCCCTCTGCTTCCCCAGTTAACTCAGGGCTGTGTGCAGGAGGCCCAAATGATTTCTTGCCTTTTGGTCTGATCTTCCCCAGGTTAGGAGAGTACCAGTTTGTCTTGCGCATGCCAGGTCTAACACACCTTCCTTCCACTACTTCCTGCGTGTTCCCTGGCTAAGAGCTTTTTTTTTTTAACCTGGTATTGTTCTTCCTGGAAAAATAAGGAGCTGTGGATTCACCAAAGAACAAAGCAGATCTTGGCCAAGGACTGAGAGGTTCGGTGCCCGGAGCCTGAGTGGGTAGTTTGGAGTGGAGAATTACAGCTCCATCAACCGTCCAGGGAAGCAGAAGCAGCTTTCTGGGAAGTGCAGTCCCTGGTTCTGGTATGGCTGACACTGCCCCAAACTTTCTCCCAGTGCTCCCAACCATTTCCTCTCCCAACTCTCACTCTCGGGAGGAACCCGGAAGGCAGCACAGCTGGAAGCCCAGTTGTTCTGCCGAGTTCTGCAATGATCCACTCTTCCCCATCCGACACCACGAGGACTTATGGCTCTGGCGGAGACCCTAGGTAAAATATAGTAAGTTTCTCCAGTGCCCTGCCTCCCCAGGAGAGCCACCCCTTTTAAAAGGGGTGGGGGAAGATATCTGGGAGTCTACAGACTTACTGAGCAGGGAGGCGGTGGAGTGTGAGGGAGGAGTAAGGTGATTGGAGTCTTCAGGTGGGTGTGGGCCTAGCTGGTGGTCATGCCAGAAGTCGCCCACCTGCTTGTACAGCCTTTCGCTGTGCTCTGAGCCCTGCTCTCCACTGAGCTGCATCCCCAGGGCATATAGGCCGCCAGAACCGCGGCAAGGAGTCTTGGGAGCCCTGAGCCTCTTTTCTGTTGCCACATTCCACCTGCCATTGAGAATACCGGCTTTATTTATTTATTTATTTATTTATTTATTTATTTATTTATTTATTTTATTTTATTTTTGAGGGCCCTATTGTCATTGGAACCTGTTCTGGAAATCCAACGGTCTCTCACTCCTGGGACATAAGAGAGTAATTCTGGGGTCTTTCCGTGGACCCTTCAGGTTCCTCCTCCCTGCACCCTGAGAGTGGTTAGGGACCCATCCAGGAAACGAGAGTCCTGCTTGATCTAGAAGTTAGTCTCTCTCCTTCAAGGATGGAAGCCACTGGGAGAGCTGCCCTTCCTGGGACCCACCTGAGAGTACCCTCTTCCCCAGAGAGCGATAAGGAGAAATGCCGGTGTACTTCACTCTAGCCAACAGCTGGAGAGAAGTCGGGTTCCCTCCCAGCCAGGCTGGTGTTATATGTGGCTCTGCTGTAACCCCGCCCGCCCCCACCACCCTCTCCGCCACCCCAAAGCCCCCCCCCCCCCCCCCCCCCCCCCCCCCCCCCCCCCCACCCCCACCCCGCTCAGGAACCCTACATTGGAGACCCGGCTGTCTCTCCAGCCTGCAGCCTCCCCGACGGCCCCCTCCTCCCCTGACGCTGTCTTGGTGGGCACAGAGCTGGCAGCTAAGGGGCTTAGGGTAGCCAGGTCATGGCCCCGGGCTGAGATGTGCAGACACCGTACACCCGGGGACTGCGCTCCGGGCTCCAGCCTTGCTCAGGTCAGTGCCCTAGGGGCTTCTAGATCTCCGGTCCCCATCGCCATTCCACTTACCTCGGTAGCTGCTTCCTGGCTTATAGAAGTCAGGGTCGCCTTCCACGCGGAGGCTGAACTCTGTGTATCCCTCACGCCGTGTGCCCTGGGCGCGCAAGATGCGGCTGCAGTAGCCCTCCGACTTGGCCACTTTGTCCAGGGTCTCATCCGAGAAAGCGAGCGCTGCGGCCAGGGGCAGCGCCAGGGCCAGCAGCGCCGGACCCCGGCTAAGCCTCAGGGGCGCGGGAGACAGCCTCATTCTCGAGGGCCTCCCAACTTTATGCTGATGTTGCAGACCCCTGTCAGGACACTTTTACTCCAAGTGACGGGAGCTGCAGAGGCGAAAGCTGGAGGAGCCCGGGTGGCACTGGCGGTGGGGAGCCCGAGCCCGCCTCGCTTTGGCGGCTGCGGAGCTGCGCTGCTCTGAGCGGAGCCGAGCAGCGGAGCTGAGGGGCGGGCGGTGGCGAAGGAGCGCGAAGAGGGAGGGCTGATTTGCGCCTGGATCCCCCAGCGCAGTGCTGTTTTGTTTCTGAGCTGGCGATTAGCGGGCGCTCTGGTGTTTGTTTTGTGAAGCTGGATTCCCAGGGTCTGGTGGGAGAGAGCTGGGATACGCAGACACGTGCTGGCTCAATCTACCCTGCCACCAACGAGGCTGCTTCCTCAGCATCCAGCTACACCCTGGGTCCTGTGGACCACAGTGCTCTGAGGAGGGAAAGCCTGCCAACTAACTTTTGTTGCAAACCTACTCAGTGCCAGGCTGCGCTGCTGCAAGGTTTCCCCGCGGCGGCGTCAGTCTATCTCGTGCACTAGCGCCACACACCGTAATCATTGTAATCATTTATTTATAGACAAGCAGATCGCCGCAGGCCACCTTCACTGTCCTGGCCCGCTGCCTCCGTTGCTCTTCCCAGGCCACTAGATAGCATGCCATGCTAGAGGGCCAACAAGGAGTCCAGGGACTTAGTCCCTGGGAGCACCGACACAGTGCTTGGCCATACTTTTGGAGATCTATTTAAGAAAAAAAAATGTTAGAAGCGGGAAAAGTTACTATTGAAGAAAATGTTTTGCTACCTATTCGTTTATTCAGCAGTGCATACATCTAAGCAATCATAAACTGTGATGTTTTAAGAAGAAAGGTGCTTACAAAAACGAGGAGCCTGGCCAATTTGAAAGGTTCGAAGAAGGGCCTGTGTTTTCTTGGCTTAGTTCAGGCTCTTAGCTTTCAGGCACGGATTTTTGGGAGAGGTCAAAAGCAGGAATCTCTCCCTGTGTTTCCCCTGCCTCAACTTTGTCACTTACCCATTGTGAGATTAGGTAAGACAACCTTTCCAAGCTTGTTCCCTGCCCAGGAAGCATGGGGCAGGAGCGTGTGGGAGCTATTAAACCAGAGCTGTGTGTGCTGAAATTCGACGAAATCGCTCAGGTAGAAAGAGTATTTTGCCTCAGGAGACACCCTACTTGAAGATACCTGAATCCCATCGCTGCACACAAGCATCCCCCCACCCCACCCCCAATGCTCTGAAAGGCTCCTTTATTCTCCTGTCCTTCACCAGGGCCTTGAATACTTCTCAAGTGCCTGCATCTAACAAGCAGTTTCGTCCACTTCCCAGACTGGCCCTTTCTTTTATACTTGGATTGCAAACAGCCCAATAGAGCCATCAACACTGGAAATGCCGTACCTCACTCCATCTGCCAGCCACTGATCCCTTAGTCCTGTGGTGTGACTGCTACTACTACTGTCAACTGGATGCTATCTTGCAGAAGCCACTGGAAAATAAGCCTTGAGGACGCTGTTG
Organism: Rattus rattus; assembly: GCF_011064425.1. NCBI lineage: Eukaryota > Metazoa > Chordata > Mammalia > Rodentia > Muridae > Rattus > Rattus rattus. The sequence goes on from NC_046155.1 coordinate 87,747,942, forward strand.
TATTCTCCTCAGCCTCAGGAGAAAGCTTGAGAACTGGACCTCAGACCCTGATCCAACTGACCAGCTCTCCCTTGTGTGCATATTCAGATCTGGACTGTATCCTCAGTAAGCCAGCTGACTCAGAGCTCTAGACTGACTCCATGTTTGGGTTCCACCAGCAAATTTTGTTGGGTGCACCTAAAACTAGGCTCTAGGTCTGGCACTAGAAGACAGGACAAAAGTTCATCCATTCATTCAACAATTCACCCACCCGTCATCCATTGAATACATCCATCTATCCATCCACCCACCATCCATTGAATACATCCATCCATCCATCCACCCATCATCCATTGAATATACTCATCCATCTGTGTTGAGTGGATAAAGACCTCTACTTTCTACTTCATAAGCCCAATTGGCAATCGTATCAAGTCTTCCCTTTCAAACACCTTTGGGTAGAGACTTGCTCCCCCACATCTATCCATCCATCCATCCATCCATCCATCATCCATCCATCATCCATCCACCCATCCACCCATCATCCATCCATCATCCATCCATCCATCATCCATCATCCATCCATCCATCTCTAGTGATGTAAAGGCTCTCCAAAGGCACCATGGATCTTATAGTCCCACGGTAAAAGCAAATATTAATTGTGTACTATGGCGAAAACTGAGCTGTGGTGGTGATACATGCTATACGGTTCAGGAGAACATACATGACATTATCTCAGAGGGTAGGAAATTACAGAGATGAATAAAATGCAGCTTTTCTCTTCCTGGAGCGAACTGATCAAATATATACTCTTGACAATCTCTAGGTTTTCGTCAACATATCTGAATTTAGATTGGAGGGGGGAGGGCATAGAACAGGCAGGGATATGCTATTTAATTTCTTATTGGCTGTTGATAAGAAAACCTTGGGAGGTGGTAAACTTATCCAATCTCCTGTCCCCATCCCTCATGGCCATTTTCAAGCTTACAAAAAGTAATGTCTATATAACGTTCTATGCTAGTGAAGAAGAGAGTCAGGCTCCAAAATCAACATTGCCAGCACCAAAATGGGGTGCTTGCCAATGCCCAGTGTTGGCCCCATCATCTGGGCTCTAGCAGCAGGTTCCAGCAAGTCTCCCAGGCTCCAATCCCATGCCACCATCTAGAGTTTCTTAGCCTGGCATAGGGCAAGGCTGTCTCTTCACACTCTCTCCTTCGTGCATGCAATCCATAGCTCTGTCATCAGCCCTCAGGTTCCTCAGGTACAATCTGTCCAACTCCTGTGCCTTGCTCTTCTTTTCCTCCTGCTCCAGAGGTCGTGTCCTCTCAGCCTCCTGACTGGTCTACTTATCTGTCCTCTCCTCTGCCTTCATGCAACCCCAGGAGAGCCTTTTGAAAATGCAGATCTGAATGTAGACCCTGGGGTTAAAACCCTTCTGCCTTCCCTTTGCCTTCCAGGCTCTTAGATTAAAGCCGGACCCCTCACGTGGTCTCCCAAGCCCTTCCTGTTCCCTCTGTCTTCTGGGCTCCAGTCCCACGCTCCTCACTTTAGGGAACTTCTTTCTTCTTTCCTCACTGCCTTGGATCCCGCAGCGTTCTTTAGTCTTTCTATATCTGAGAAGCCCTTCATGATTTTGAACAGTTAACCTTCTCCCAGTTTCCTTGGATTTCAGTACCTTTTCTTTTAGTAGTCTTTAGAATTATTCCTACCTCTTCACTTGTATGTTTAATTTTAATTTTTATATTTGTTAGGTATTTTATCATTAAATTCAAAGCTCCGAGCGTGGCTTTCCATTGTGACCTTCCCCTACACCCAAGTGTCTGGGCTAATAGTAGGGATCTACAAATGTCTATTCTATGTATGAAACCTTCAGCAAATATGTTATAGTGTCGTCTAACTCGGCTCACGTGCTTCAAGTATGGCTCCACTCTGGATATGGAGGAAGCCTCTGCTTGGACATTGTGTCAAGACATTGACATTTGCATCTAAGAAATCACACAATGGTCACGGGAGTGAGGATCTTGATCACTTGATAAAGTGCTCGCTGGGCAGAGGTGAAACTTTGGGTTTAGTTGCCAGCATGTCGGAAAACTACGACAAACAAAACCCAGCCAGGCAGGAACTCAGGAGGAAGAGCAGGAGGGTCAGAGTTCAAGGTTGTCATTCTCCTGCTGTCTAACCTTCTCTATGCACCAAGACCCTTGAGTCTCTCCTCTGGACCTAAGTATTTTTCCTGCTAAGTCCCCTCAATTGTCACGTATTGTTCTGTGTGTCCCTGGTTCATCTACTAGCAATGAATCTAGTCGATTTCTGTTTAATTTCCTGTTCAGATGTTTTGTTTTGGTGTAAAATACACTGGACTTCAAGAAATATCTTTTCATTCTTGTAGCCTAAGGCAGAGCTGATGTTGGTTGCTAGGGTGTTGCTAGGGAAAGTCACTTAGCCAGGGCAGATAATTAACTTTATCAGTATGTGTGGGTAGGTTGCTGAAGAGGAGAGCTGGGGCTCCACTTCTCCAAAAGAAAAATCCTTTGATTGGTAAAAGCTACATCAGCCACTTGGTATCTTTCTTTTCTTTCTTTCTTTTTTCCTTTTTCCTTTTTCTTAAAAAGGGAAGAAAAAAAGGTAATTCTTTTAGATTATGGTCTATGCTTCTGATCCTTGAAACATGAGCATCAGATGTTTGCTTTAGATGCAGAATCCAGAACCTCATCAAAGATTCACCAAATACGGACTTCAAACAAACGCACGCAAAGTTTGAAGACCCACCATGGTGGAGCAAGTCCAGGGACGTATGCAGCACCCATCTGCATCACCCATGGGCGAGCCAAGAGATCCTAGAAAGCTGATCAAATGACCTCCCTAAACTACTAATGAGGAAAAACTAGCAGCAGCAAGTGCGGACCACTGTGCCTACCTCCTAGGATTCTGACAAACGAATCCAAAAATGGAGAGAATAATTTCTAAATTTCAAGCTAAGCCACCGAAAGAAATCAGTTATCATTGTTTTTAATTATTTATTAAAAAGACCCCAGTAATGTGTTTCTTTGTGCCTTAACTCATAGAATTAAATCTGAAGTTGTGTGCGAAGGGATCTCTAGAAAACGCAAGTGGATAGACATTGAAGGTAGGTGAATTGCCCCAAGTGATCTGTTACAAGCAATGTCTCAAAGCAAAGCTCAGACGCTGCCTTCGAGTGAACTAGCTGATTATGAGATGAGGCAATAATAATGATTACAAAAGTTTTTTGTTCTTAAAAAAAAAAAGATACTATGAGCACAGATTTCAATTGATGTAACAGCTATTTCTTCGGGATAACTTTTCTAGGCACTGACAGTGTAATAACATGACGCTGTGAATTCTGACCCTGACTGCGTCTAGACCACAGCTTTACCTGAGGTATAAACTTCTCCAGGTATTTTCAGATTCCATTTAATCTTGCATTCTCTCTGCTATATCTTCTGTTTTTCATCGTCAGCTCCAGATCAGCATTCTAGAAGCCTCTCTTACTTTAAAACTCACAGCACTCAGCTGATACTCCCTCAGCCAAGCTCCATCTTAAAGAATACAGGTGTGGTCCGGGCCACACCCCCCATAGCCAGAGAAGACCCTGCCACTGTTCTCTGGATTGCTGTCCCTCCACACTTGTGTTACAGACCTGGACACTAGATAGTCTGAGCTGATGAGCCAGCCATCGCTCTGAGCAGTTAACCCTGGCCTCTCTCAGTCTCCAGTCTTCTCCCACAGAAACATCCTCGGCTTCGAGCATCTCAAGTCCCCACCAGCCCTCTTGTCATTCTACTTTCAACTCCTCCACCTCCCCCGGGAGTGTTTGGGTCTTCTGTGTCACTGGAACCTATGATGCTGTGGGCCTTTCTGATTTGTCCAGCCCATCTTGCCAGCTCCTTCCCTATCTAGCCCAGATACCTTGCTTAAATATTTTAACCTTGTCTTCGTCAACATTCTTGATTATCGCTCTCTTGATTTCTGTGCCTCTTGTCAAACTAATACCCAACCCAAGACCACAGGGGACCGCCCCAGACTTCTGTGCTCTGCTGCACACAATCTGATAACCCACCTTCTGCTCCACTCTATGCTCCTGAATGCTATCTTCACAACAGTTATTAAAGCCACTCCTAATCGGTTTCCTCTCTCACCTCAGAGCTTTATCTCTCTCCCTTTAGTTCCTTCCATTTAGTCCAGCACCACGCATGCTAGTCTCATTCTTCTTGGATGACTTGCCCTCTTATTTCACCCCCTCCCATTACAGGTCACTGGGCATGAACCACCCCCAGACATCCACATCTCTTGTCTCCTTTGCTCTCTTCCTCCTCTGTAACATGGATCTAGCTGTTGTTCTCTCTCTGTCTTCTGTTTCTGTTTCTCTTTCTGTCCATATCCTTGGGCTGCAGGAACAAGGTCATCTCTCCTGTCCCGGGAGGTGGGCTGCATGATTATGACACTTGGTGAGACTGCACCTGTCACTGATTCATATTCTCTCTCTTCTCTCTCTCTCTCTCTCTCTCTCTCTCTCCCTCCTCCCTCCCTCCTCCCTCCCTCCCTCCCTCCCCTCCCTCCCTCTATAACAACCCTTCCTACCCCTCCCTCAGTTTCTAGAATAAGCACACACTGCTGTATTGAGACTGCTTCAACTGAGGTCATCTAAAGCCCTTTAAATTGCCATCAGAGTTGTCTGGATTAAAACAGACCAAAGCACTATCAATTGTAAGGCAAAATGGAAACTCACTCCTGGGAATAGTTTGAGGGGAGTTCCGAGGTATAGATATAGTCCCAGTCTACAACCCGTGAAGGACCCCCTCTTGTAGTTTATGGGAACACCTTGCACCGGGGCGCTATAAAGCCTGGTGTATCTGTGGTCGGCATCCAAGAGTGAGCCTTTGCCATACACTCACACACAGAACCAAGGCACAGGATTCATACACCTTCCTGAGTCTCTGCCTCTGGTAATCTAGCAACCTGACTCAGGTTCAACCTTCTTGAAGTTCTGGAAATTTCATGGTTTGGACCACATGACCACAGCACATTACTGCCACCTGGTGGCCATGATGCGAATGTGCAGCAGTATTAAATAAGGGCTCGATCCTGAGCTTGCCTCCTTGGATACCTCTTAGACAAGGCTGTGCTTTGAGGATAGTCACCGAGTTTCCTGCTGTCTTAAGAAGGAACAGTGTGCTTACATGAAGTAGGTGCTTGGTGAATTTTGTGAACTTCAAGCTTTTTATTCAGCAAACAGATTAATTAACTAGAAGGTAAGGTTAAGAAAAATGAACTCACTCTTGTCTTCAAAAAGCTGCAGAGAAGAAGCAGCTAATTGGCAAATTCATATTACATATAAAGGGTCATATGCAATAAATATGTATTAATATGAGCTTAAAGGAGAATGGTCACTTCTGTGCTGAGCGCTTTCCTGAAAGAACACTGTCAGGAGGGGGAATGGGATAGAGGGGGCAGGGCACAGAGGGATAGGAAAGAACAGAATGAGGGTTGCAACTGTAGCTAAGTTGGGAGAATGCTTGCCTAGTATGCACAAAGCCCCAGGTTCCAGCCTCAGCGTCACACACATCCATCATTTCAGCACTTGGGAGTTGGAGGCAGGAGAATCAGGAGTTCAAGATCATTCGTGGGCACATAGCAAGTTTGGGGCCAGGCTGGGCTACATGAGGCCTTGTCCCCATACCCAGGGGTATATGGGCAGCACAAACTGGAGACCATGGACAAGAAGCTGTGGGAGCGGGGGAGATGGGAGGAGTTAGGAGGAGGAGGGGACAGTTAGGGGACTGTGAGGATGACTGTGGGCCAAGGCCGGAAAGGAAGAGATGAGTGGAAGGTTCTTTAGGAGGTGAGTTGGGGAGGAGAGGATGTAGTCCCTGAAGGTATATGGGAAGCAGGGAGTCCATAGGGATGGTGCTAGGAGTTCTCCCCTGGGCCCCAGGGTGTGGGGGTGTGAGAGGTGGTGGAACTAGCTAGGATAATGAAGTAAACAAGGAAGCCATAGGCATGTGGAAAGGCTCAGAGATAATATATCATATTACATTTTTTTTTCTTGAGCCAGCATTACACAATGTAACTTAAACTGGCCTGGAAAAATCGCTATGTAACACAGAAATGACCTTGAATTTACTACAAACCTCCTGCCTCTGCCTGCTCTGTGCTGAGATTATAGGCCTGGTGATGTCACACTTAAGGAGCTTTCAAAGTAGGCTCTATGGTAGACTGCTGATCAGAGCGGTTTCCAGCTCAGGGAATGGGGCAAACATTGGGGCAGGGACCTGGGAGCTCATGAGGCACTCTGCCACACACAGCCTTTGACACACTCTCAGAACTCAACCATCTCTACTGCTGATGCTTCCCAGATGTGCACTAGCATTTCAGACCAACTTGACAAGTGCATGATAAGGAGAAAGTAACAGTCATGTGTCCCCTACCCGGCTCACCCGGTGACACCTAGATAGATCCCCCAGTGATCACAAATGATGTCCCAGGGTCAGCCAAAGAGGGCACGTACTAGACTCTATATCCTGGAGAGTAGTCAGACCTCTGGAGGCTTGTACTGAGAGCTCTCATGTTTGCTTCTAGCATGGTGTGGAAGAGGACCGAGAAAGGACAGTGGAGGAGAAATGATCCTTTTGGCTTGATGATGAAGGTGAGTCTGAACAGAGGAAGGAAACAGTAAATTGGACTGAAAATGAGGAAGAGGAATGTGGTGGTTTGTAAGTGCTTGGCCCAGGGAGTGGCACTATTTGGAGGTGTAGTCTTGTTGGACTAGGTATGGTCTTGTTGGAGGAAGTGTATCACTTTGGGTGTGGGCTTGAAGACCCTCACCCTAGCTGCCTGGAAGCCAGCCTTCTAGCAGCCTTCAGGTGAAGATGTAGAACTCTCAGCTCCTGCACGGTGCCTGCCTGGATGCTGCCATGCTCCCACCTTGATGATAATGGACTGAACCTCTGAACCTGTAAGCCAGCCCCAGTTAAATGTTGTCCTTATAAGAGTTGCCTTGGTCGTGGTGTCTGTTCACAGCAGTGAAACCGTAACTAAGACAAGGGAAGAATGGGCAGAAAGTGGAGTTGATGTGCAAGGAGTACGTAGGAGTTACTGAGAAGGCAGAGGGCTGCTCCCGCCCGCCCTCCTGCTCACACGCTGCCATATAAGGGCCCCCCTTTGCTTTCTAATTAGCTATAGCTTAACTTTTACTTCTCTACAAGTCAAGAAGCATAATTGCCGAAGTGTCAGGGTTGCCAGCTGGATTGGGTTTAAATATGCTGTCATCTAACTACTACTTCAAATCTGAGATCAAAGGGCTGGGATAGGGGGTTGGGGGTTCAGGCACACTTTAGCCTCCAAACTTACATCTCTCAGAACTCTTTGCCAAGACTGGAGGTTTGAGCTTGAAGAGGGAGTGAGAATAGAGCACATCTACTCACTTGGCAGACAGTGCTGACATTAACAGTGCTAGACCTTTATCGGGAACCTGAGAGATAGGAGGGTATGCCTTCAGTCTACAAAGGCCAATGCCATAGCTGACAGCTCATGCCATGCCTAGGATAGGCCACACTGTTCTAAAGGCTTCTCACACAGCAGTTCATTGCATCCCCACAGTAACCCATGTAACCACTAGATTTTATTACCAATCTACAGATAAGGTAAACTGAGGCACAAACAGGTCAGCTGACTTGTTTGCCCAAAGAGGGCCAATGTAGAGGCAGAAGAGGCTTTTCGGTTCCAATTAATGACCAAGGCCCCCTATTTTTACCTGGTATCCCCAACACTCGGAGAAACCCTTTTAGGTGGCAGTGAGTCAGAGGTTTCAGGGAGATAATAGGACTTGATGGATGGATAAGATTAGGGAAGATAAGAGGAGTATTGGGAAGACAGCTTACCAGGTAAGTGCTTAGCAGAAAACCTCACATCAAATATTAACATATTTAAACCCTGGGCATGGTCGCACACTTGTGTAACCCAGTGTTGTGGGGGAGGGACAGACATTGAGGGTCACTGCCTGCAAGCTTACCTCAAGGCTCAGTGAGAAACTCTGTCCCAAGGGAATGCAGTAGAGAGAGTAATGGAGCACGAACGCGCACACACACACACACACACACACACACACACACACACACACACACACCCTGCAAGCATACTGGAAGAAACAAGAAACAGACAGAAAGTCATTATAAGCAGCGAAGACTGTAGCAGAAGCCAGAGCTCTCCCTCCCCAACAGGTTGCAAAATAAGGTGTGTGGACAGGAGTCACAGGCAGCCGTTACAAAAGGGTCAAAGTGAGATGGCTCCGGGTACTGGGGCCTCTGGAGTTCTCCATGTGAGATTTGTTTTAGTTCTCGGCTCTGCATTTTAATGCAGTGGTCCAGGAGCCAGGATTCCGGTGCATCCATTCCCCGAGCGCCATTAACTCATTAAACCCACACTTCACTCTTCTCTCTGCTGCTGCTTTCTGCTTAACGGAGTCTGGCATCTTGGATGGATGCTGACCTTTTAGAGAGATTCTTATGCAGATTGTCCCCTTGAAAACACTGCTCAAATGCCACCTCTCTGAAGACTCAGCTGACTGCCCCATGCAGAACTGTCACTCCTGTGTGCATGAGGCTCCTTGTTCGTAACTCTCATAGCATTTGACACACGGGAGCAACACACACACACGCACACGCACACGCACACACGCACACACACCTGGTGGTCTCACACGAGACCCAGCCCTTAAAAAAAAGAAATGTTTACTTTGTACCACTAGTGCCTCACGCAGCACCTGGTACACGAGAGATGTGGGTAAGAATCTTCCAAATAAACAAACATCATTAGTGAATGGCTATCACCATATTCTCTGAAGGGAATATGCTTTTCCAAAGCCTTATCTTGTGCATGAATTCTCACTATAAAACTGAATAGGGGCTGGAGAGGTCACACGGTGGTCATGTACATTTGGTGCTTGACCTAGTTTGTTTTCTTTTGCTGTGATAAACACCAGGGAGTCTATGGGGTGGGGGTGGGGGGACTGTAGCTGAGACTCCTAGCAATGGAGAACATGGGCCCTGACGTGGCCATCTCCTGTAGCCAGGCAGGACTCCTAGTGGGGGATAAGGATACCAACCCACCCATGAAACCTTCTACCCAAAACTTGTCCAGCCTACAAGAAGTACAGGGACAAGAATGGAGCAGAGACTGAGGGAATGGTCAAACGATGGCCGGCTCAATCTCTGACACTATTAACGATCCTCTGTTATGATTTGAGATAGGAACCTAGCATAAGTGTCCTCTGAGAGGCTTCACCTAGCAGCTGAGCAAAACAGGTGCAGAGACCCGCAGCCAAACATTAAATGGAGCTCAGGGAGTCTTGTGGAAGAGTCAGGGAAGGATTAGGGACCTAGAGGGGATAGGGACTCCACAAGAAGAGTCAACTAACCTGGACACTTGGGGGGTCCCAGAGCTTCAACAACCAACCAAAGAGCATACACGGACTGGACCTAGACCTGCACCCACTTAGCAGATGTGCAGTTTGGTCTTCATGCGGGTCCCCTGACAACTGAAGGGAAGGTTGTCACTGACTCTGTTGCCTGCATGTGACTCCTGTTCCCCTAACTGGACTGTCTCAATGGGTGTAGATGAGCCTAACCCTGCCGTAATTTGATGTGCCAGGATGGGTTGGTGGCCTCTCCTTCTCAGAGGAGAAGGGTAGGGGAGGTGGGTTAGAGGCTATGTGAGGGGCAGACTGAAAGGAGAGGGGAGCTGCAATCAGGGTATAAAGTGAATGAATGAATGAATGAATAAATAAATAAATAAATGGAAATTTAGAAAGAAAGGAAGGAAGGAAGGAAAGAAGGAAGAAAGAAAGAAAAGAAGGAAGAAAGGAAGGAAGGAAGGAAAGGAAGGAAGGAAGGAAGGAAGGAATTGATCCAGGTATAATGGCTCACACAATCCTAGCTCTTCGGAGAGAGCAAAGGAGGGGGAAGGGGAGGGGGAGAGGGAGGGAAAGATGGAGAGGGAGAGGGAGGGAGAAGAGAGAGAAGTAAGGAACGCTCGCTAGTAGGCACGCAGTCCTTCACAAGATTTTTTGAGATTTACACAGCCCCTTGCTAATTTCTTCTCTTTTTCATATTAGGTGTGGTTCCTGGTTCCTCATCTCTCTGTTCTCTGTCCCAAGGACACACTGAAGTGTCTCATCAACCACATAAAAGGCACACAAAGCTGACAACAGAATTAAGGCATGGCCGTGCTAGCCTAAAAAGGAGAGGCTGGTCCTTTACATGCAGACACCTGGGCATTCAGTCAGTTCCCTTTGGTTACTTTCACTCCATTATATTATAAAAAATTCAAACATACAGAAGAGTTCAAATAATTTTACAGTGAACACCCCGGGTTAACAGTGTTATCATCCTTAAGTTTGATATTAATTAGCACTAAAGACTAGGGTTTGTGTAAGGAAGACAGAAGAACAGGCTGAGCAGAAATGTACAGGAAATGTCAAGAGTAACGCAATAGACTTTTCTCTTTGTGTGAAGGATAATAATTATTAATTATTATCGCTAGGATGTGATAGCAATGGTGGCTACTTGTGGAACTCACACTAACTGCTCATTGGTCATGGTTTGACAGTCATCACCGGGAGTTATGAATCTACCTCGCTGAACTGTCACCTGGAACACAGTCCCGTGTCTTATCCTTAAGAACATCACAAATGACTTTGTCAAGTGCCATGCTGATTGATAAACCTGTTTACTCTTTCTACCATGCTTGCCACATTCTACCAGAGCAGTAATATTTTCAGTAATGTAAAGCGGGCTCATCTGTTTGGAGGCTTCTTGGCACACTGACAGCAATTTCTAGCAATCAACTTTCTTATTCCCCCTTTTTGAGACAGGATCTCATTAAGAAGCTCTGGGTGGCCTAGAACTCTCTGTATAGAACAAGATGGCCAAAATTCATAGAAATCCACCTGCCTCTTCTTCCTGAGTGGTAGGATTAAAGTCCTGAGCCACCAAACCAGGTTCTCTCTCTCGCTCTCTCGCTCTCTCGCTCTCACTCTTACACACACACACACACACACACACACACACACACACACACACACACACACACACACAAGCAAAGCCCTACTTGTAAACCCAGTATCCATTCTCCCTTGCTTACTGATAGCTCCTGACTTGCTCCAGAAATTGGTGAATGATGTGTATGATCATAGTTATGACAAATCTGGCATAAGAACATTTTTTAAATTAAAAATTCATACAGTATGTTCTGATCATATTCCTTCCCATTCCCCAATCCCCCCGCCACTTCTTGTCCTTCCTCCTGCCCATTCAACTCCATGTTCTCTCTGTTTCTCTCTGTTTCTCTCTGTTTCTCTCTCTCTCTCTCTCTCTCTTCTTCAGACAGACAAAAAAATAAAATGCACCCAAAGAAAACAGAGTCTATTTTGTGTTTGCCAGCTACTCCTGGGAATATGGTCTGTCCTAGAGTGTGGTTCATACACCCAGGGTCACCACATTGGGGAAAAACTAATATTGCACTTTCCAGAAGATACCAATTGAAAATAGCTTCTTGGTTACTGGACAGTCCTTTGCTCACTTCTCCTCTCCAGGCTGGGATTTTGTCTGGCGTGAACTTTTGAAGGTCTTATGATAAAGACATCCCATTTAGGCTTTTTCTCTCTGTACATTGTCCAGTAGTGGGTCTCTATGCTAAATGCCATCGACTGAAGGAAAAGCTTCTCCGATGAACGTTAAGAGATGCCCTGATGTATGGGTATAGCAATATTTCATTAGGAGTCTTTGCAAAAGAGTTGTGTTAGGCTTTCCCCTAGGGCCGTGACCTGTCTTATTAACAGTGTCCGTGCAGGTTCTAGCTCATGGACTACGTTTTAAATTCAACCAGAGGTGGCTGGTTACTCCCATAACCTACAGGCCATTGCACTGCTAACTATATTTTGCAGGCAGATTGCTATTGTAGGCCAAAGGGCTCAAAGCTGGGTGAGACTGATAATGAGTCATCTCTGATAACATGCAAAGCACTTTCCAGCACTATGAATGCTATGCAGAGGGGTGAAGCATCTAGCTGGGCACCAGCTTGATTTCTCCGTCTTTGACGTCATAACTATGTGGTATCTTCAGCAGCGGGTCTTACCATATGGTGGTGGGGTGGATGTATTGTTAGAATTTTAACAGCAGCATCTCAAAGGGGGAATAGAGAGCCAGGGAAATGGCTCTGTTTGTCAAGTAATGGCTTTGCAAGCCTGAGGACCTGAGTTCAATTCCCCAAACCTGTGTAAAAAGCTGGGCTGCGACATACACTTAAAATCCCAGTGCTGTAGAATTAGAACACACACACACACACACACACACACACACACACACACACACACGGGAATGGGACCAGAGGTAGCTGACACAAGCAAACTGCTCATGGATTCTCTCCCCCTTTTTCCTGCTGACCATCCTGAGGTTAAGTGATGAGAGAGAGGCCAAGACGAGTGAGAGACTCTGAGATGAGAGGACTGAGAGAGTCCTGATATCAATGATTGCCTAGAGACTGCGTTTACCGTGAGAAAACACCTAAGCTGGTTCAAGTGGGGGTTTCAATTACTAGTAGGCAAATGTGAATCAACCATCCTGGAATTCTGGACAGTAGCAGCCCAACAGCTTTGTAGTTCGAAGACTCCACCTTTCTCCATGACATAATGGATCGGTGTATTTGACAATGTTCAGATTCACAGAATCACCAAACTCTACTGCTGATGGCCAATGGTCTTACCAAAAACCATTCATTCCCAGAAAGGAAATGAATTCAGTGTAGGAGATGGACTCGTGCCTAGACATCTCTTCCCCTTTCTTCCTTGTAGTTCTCAATAGTAACCACAGGCTGCTCTAGAATACAGGCCCGTAGAAGACCACTTCTGTTTCTTGTTACCTGCTAGCCCTCCTTCCACCACAGCTGCGAACCCTGGGCTCTGCCCATGCCAGGCTTCCAGACAGAAGGAAAATGTTCTGCCGATGTTGACAATTCTTGCATGTCTCTGCTGGTCTCTAGCCTTCCTCTCACGATTTCTAATATATATTTGCAGATCAAATAAATGTATCTAAGCTATGAACAAAGTAATGAATTCAGTCAACCATGGGGATTCACTTGGGATGCAGGTTGCTCAGAGAGTGCAGGGACTGAGCTGTGCTGTCTCCGCCCTGTGTACAGTACAGGCTGACTGTTCCTATTCCCGTATTCGTATAGTAACTGGGGAGCCTGACAGTACCTGGAAAGCCATTCACTAGAGAACAGGGTGCCTTACTTGGCGGTCTCTTTCTTAGGCCAGCCAGGTAGCCATTGTCTTTGCCAGGCTAAATCCAAATTCCTTCCCAGTATTTCTCCAGGAGCTGAGGATGATCCCATCCAATCCAGACTCAACCAAAAGCTCATGGAACGATCTATCGGGCAATCTCTGTATCTTGTTTCAGTAGGGATTTCCGGCCAGGCTCATCGTAGGGTGAGACAGAGGAGAGACTGGCAAACGTTTCCAGATAAGAGTGCTGTAGGCTGCAGGTTATGTGGCTACAGTGGTCACAGTGGTCTTAGCCTGGCCCTCGTGATGTAAAAGCAGCTATAAGCACTACACAAGCAAGTGAATGTGGTTGTCTTCTACGGAACCTTTATCAATGAACAATAAAATTTGAATTAATATAATTGTCTTCTGTTTTTATTTTCTTTCACCACCACTTAAAAGTTTAAAGGAAAACTACTCTTAGATTCTGACGTAGATACAGTTTTCCAACCCCTGACACATAGATGTGGGCTCGAACGTATGGGTTCCTTTCTGTAAATCTACAGCAGAAAACTGGGTATTGGGAGGGGCGGTAGAAGGCTGTCAGGACGTCACATTATTTCATCCCAGAAGCTGTCTCATCACTTGTTCAGCTTTCATTTCTCTAAATCCAGTCTGCTACTCTTCCATACCCAGGGTTGGCACAGACAAACAGAGTCAATCCGATAGAATGGGTCATGTGAGGCAGAATTAGAGTGTGTGCACTGGTGCTACTGAGGCCGAAAGACAAGGACTTAAAATAGTATAGCTAAGACGGAGGTGGCGTGGGGTTTGGAAACATCTGCATGAAGAATGGCATAGGAATTGGGCAAAAACAAAAACAAACAGAACCAAAACCATTAAGACCTGAATACTACTGGTAAGTTTTAGTATCTGCTGTGTTTAATAGTTTGGTTGTCATTGGCAACAAATGCCAGGCCTCTGCCCATCTTGCCTGTCGGTCCTGCCTGTACCCAGGGCAGTAGCATAGGCACAGCAGACATCCAGTTTATATTCGTTCAATGAGTAATTGGTGTCTCGTGGGGAAAATGGGCTCTGGGCTTAGTGAATCCAGTGGCTCATTGATATCAAGGATTCAGGCTCAGTGAATGAGTTCTGTCTTGGCATTTGTCTTCTGTGATTATGGCTACTATATTGTGGCTGCTGCAGCTCTGGTCAGTCTAACCAGAGAGCAAAGAAACCTTTGTAAAGCACAGTGCGCACTATGTCTAAATCAATATTGCTGAGGGGACTTGGACTGCTAGGCTAGGTTAGATTTGGGTTCTGACTAGACACGGCTGTGTGCTCCATCCTTGCCCTACCTCAGAGGACACTGCAGTGTCTTAAGACACACTTCATTATCACAACTGATGAACAGGGGCACTAATGGCACCTAGTGGGTGAGGACAGGAACCACGTACAGTGTACAGAATGTACAGTGTATCCCACAGGGAGGAAATATCCAATCCAAAATTCTAACAGCACCAAGGCTGAGAAGCCCTGGTTGAGCCCAATTGGAAAAAAGGCCCCTTGGAGCTGGGGTGGGAACCACACAGCCAGGGAAGGGCATACATGTCTGTGAGAAAATAGGGGTGCTATGATGCATGGGCACATGCAAAGGAAACTGAAAGTGGGGGACAAATTCTGAGTTCCTGCCTTCTGTAAACAAAATAAAGACTTCTTGTCCCTTGGGAAGAAATGAAAATTATGACCTGCTGGTTGTTCGCCAGCCAATAACTACTCACGTGAAAAGGCTGAGGAACATCAGAGGGTTCCTGATTGCCTGTGGTGAGTGCTGGTACCAGGAGAGCCTCAGATGTGCAGAGACCATGCCAGACACTTCCGTGTATTGCTCCGTGTAGGCACTGCACGTACCCAGCAAGGCATGCCATGCCGTGTTTGCTCTGTAGATGAGTGGAGTACCTGAGGGTGTCCCTCAGGCCATCTTGTGAGGGAGAGATATAGGATTCTCTATCACACTTTTCTGGTGTGTATATATACATATGTATATGCATATGATGTATATGTATATGTATTTATGTTAGAGTGTGCTATACTTATGTGACCATGTGTATATGGAAGGCAGAGGTTGACACTGGGTGTCTTCTCAACTCTTTTCTTCTTACTTTCTGAGATATAGTTTCACACGGAGCCTGAAGCTTCCCGGTTCAGCTAGACTGGCTGTCTATTAAGCCGCAGGATCTGCCTTTCTTGATCTTCCCAGCACAAGGGTGACAAGCTCCTGCTACTGTGCCCAGCTTTTAAAATGTGGGTTCTGGGGCTTGAGCTCTGGCCCTTATGTGTGTGTAACAAGCACTTTACTGACTCAGCCATCTCCCCAGACTCGCTCTACCTTTCTGAGTTTTTGTAGGGTAAAGATCCAACATTATCTGAAGGGCCATAGCTCGAGGGGACACTGATGGACTCTGGTGTTGACTGGAGGACTCTGGGTGTCTTGTCTAACTCCAGCATCTTCCAAAAGGTGTAGGCTGGGTCAGAACCTTCAGGGGAAAAGAATTCTTGGCAGAGACCAGCCCTCTCTATGACTTACAAGGCCATGGCAACCTCCCAGTCTGAAACTCCACAAATTAAAGTCTCTTTCTAGAGACCTTTGCTCCTCTTTCCTCCATAGCATAGAGTGGGCTTTCCTGTCACTCTGATTTCAGAGACCGATGGGAGCAAAGAAACAATCGGGTGCAATGGAAAATAAAGGCAGACATGCTTTGAGGTATCCTGAAAGAAGGTATTATAGAGGCAGTCTACCCACGGATATTAAAAATTAGCCCTGGGAAGCCCATTTTATTGTCAGGAATTAGAATTCAGACTGAATCTACTGGCACGCATGTGGAGGGAGAAGGCAGCAGACTCAGCTGTCCAAACAGAAGAGAGCTAACAGCCTTTGCCTCACATAACCCTGAGCAAAGTGGTGATTGTCAGCTCTCAGCCAGGGTGTCACAGAGGTCCCTGTGCCTCCCTTTCTTTCCTCTAACTCTTTTTTGCTTTGGAAAAACAGCCCATTAGGTAGGTATGGGACAGGGTCTTAAAGAAACAGAGGAAAACAGAAAAAACAGAGGACTTCTCCATCCAACATTCTAGATCCCATCAAAGATTTGTCTATAGCCTTATGGCTACCATGCGTTGTGAGAATTCAGGACGCAGTACACGATAGATCTGGACTCTGAGGAAAACCAGGCATTTTTAGAGCAGCTGTTTTAGCCTGCCGTTGTGTGAGATCTCAAAGTCCATTTTGTAGGGTCAGTGTAGTGGATCAAATAGAATAGGAGTTTCTATGTAACAATGTGGAACTCATTGGCTGATTCCTTTGTGGTAAGCTATTTGTATTATACCAAAGCACATCTTTTACTAAAGTATTTTCCTTATATGACCCCATATTGACTATTTTCATTATTCATTATCTTACCTAATGATTGTTCAACTGTAGGTTCTAAGGGACAGCATATACGGTTGGGCTCAGCTGAGTGATTCATGTTAATCTTGCCTGGACTCACGTAGGTGGCAGGTTTATAGAGTAACCCTCTGTGATCAGATGACTTGGTCATGATTTGGTTATAGTTGCACCCATCCATTGACACAATGGGCTAGGCATGCGTTTCTAGAAGGTCAGCCTGGGCACATGGCAGATGGGTGCCAAAGCTGCAGGATAGAAGGCAAGTACCATGTGCAGCTCACATTTAGGCTGCCTCCTCCTCACTGGTTCCCCATTGACCTGCAGGAGTGGCATGGAGACAGTGATGGGGGAGATGAGGCAAGGGTGGCTATAAGGGAAACGTCATGGCGGCTGCTCCTGTCATGATCCATCACCAGCCCTTTATTCCTGGAAACCTAGCCCATCTCCTCCATGAGTCTTCCCGAAGAAGGCTCATGAATCACCGCTTACACACCTGTGCCGATCAATCTTGATTGTCAGCGTGAGTGGATTTAGAATCAGCACAGAAACACGCCCCTGGGTGTGTTGATACAGGTATTTCCACAAATATTCAACCAAGGGAGGAACCCACCCTGAATGTGAAGGGAACTGCCCAGTAGGATAGGATTGTGGTTTGACCAATAAGTAGAAAGCGAGCCGTGTACCAGCATTCATCCCTGTCTGCTTCCTGACTGTGGATGCCACATGAACACAGCTGCAGCCACCTTGCCATCCCCACCATGATGGATTAGATCCCTTTTTACACTGTTAGCCAAAATAAACCCTTCTTCCCTTGCATGGCTTCCTGTCAGGTATTTTTGCCATAGCAAGAAAAAAAAAAAGACTAATCAATACTACATTTTAGTAAAAGCTCAGTCTGGCAGAACTCAGTCTGACATCCAGAGTCCCTGCCCTGTCTTCCTGGATGGTAGGCATGGAAAGTAAACTTTTAATCACATCTAGCTCAGGTCTTAGTGAGGTATCGCACCAGCCCCTTGAAGTCTGCACTTCTCTCAGCTCCTTTCTCTATCCCTCTGAAATCCAGTCCGTTAATCTGCTATTCATGTTCAGCACTGGACTATGGCAATCTCTGCTGTGAAGCTGGCTAAGATCCTCTCCATACACTGTGCTGCCATTTTGGTTCCGCTCTGAAGACAGAGCCAAGTCTCCCATGTTCTTAGCTTCTCCAGGTCCTTCCAAAGAATCCTCCTGAATGAGCTCAGCCTGGTATAAGCATAAACAATACCCCTTCCTGGAAGATACAGCCGCAACCTTCCCTCAGACTGCCCTCCACCACTGCACAGAGGTAAGCCAAGCTCACATCTTTGCACCCGATTTTCTCACAATTTATTTAAACTCACAGTCCTTTCTATCTCCCTAAGGGGCTGGGTTTTCTTCCTACCAACCAGAACCAGAAAAGTGTGTTTTCTCCCTTCTTGTAACTCCTTCCCTCCTGAACACTAGAAGCTTAGAGTGGTCTAATTGAGAACAGAGGAAACATTGTTTATGTTTCAAACTATTCTTCCATTTTGGTTGCTTTACCATGAAGTCCAGAACCCATCGCCCTTTCTCCACCAAGCAGGCGTTTGGAAACTCTGCTCCCAAGATCCTAAGGTGCACTCATTGGGTTGTATGAAGGTGTTTACTCAGAAGAACATGCTGAAACTGGAAAGTGAGATTCACTTTCTTGGGTGGCAGGCAGCCATTTTCCAAAAAGCCCAGGATCTTAGTTATAGGTCTTTCTGTGCCAGGGTGACAGAGTCCTGTGTGGGACAATTCTTTCTTACTATTTTCCTATTAGTAACATTGTTCTAACACTTTTTATGTTTTTCTGCTGAAGCATAACAGATTTTTACAAATGTTGCTGCTTAAAACAATGTTTGTTCACGATCACTGAATTTGCTTAGGTCAGGGTTTTTTGAGCTAGATCCTCTGCTTAGGGTCCAGTGAAGGTGTGGTCCTGGATGTTGGGCTTGGGTCCTTATCCAAGCACACACGATTTTTGGCTGTAGTCATTTCCTCCCAGCTGTAGCCTGTGGTGACTTGCTCCTGCAAAGCCTTCCAGTAAGGGAGGGGCTAGTCTTTCCTTTAAGGTTTTCCTTCACATCAGACTTACCCAAGATCACATCCTATATGATGAGCTCAGATCAATTCATTCCGGGGCTAATCACAGCTGCAAAATCCCTTCCCTTTTTATCTTGCCAGGGGAAAAAGATGATCACATTCACAAGACCTATCCACAGTTGGGGGGTTATGTAGAGATTGCAAGGGACCTTCCTGGTGGGGAACAGGAATCTTGGAGGCTGCCCTTGAAGTTGCCTACCGCATACAGTAATGCTCGCTCTGGGCCAGCCACTATGCCAGGGCCTTTGTAAGCACAGTGTCACTGTGAAGATGGCCATCTGAACTCCATCACTTTGTGAGGTCATTGTCACCAACAGCTATGTGTCTCCTGCTTTCTGTGGTATTCTGTTTTATGCTGTGATACAAGAAGGGATTTTTTGTTTGTTTGTTTGTTTTGTTTCTGCTAGAGGAGCTTTGCCACACCAGGAAGGCATTGGGTCCTGAAACAGGTCTACAAGCCCAAGCCTTGTTAGTTCTTGGATATTCATTCCAGGGGTGGAGCTAAGGGTTCTGACTGATGACCGAGAGGCAAAGGAAGTGCTTATTGAACATGCGGGAGACACTAGATTAGACATTTTATGGGATTCTGCTTTTACAGTTACCACGTACAGTGCTTGCCGGAACAGCAAAGCAGTATTATTCTAGTTTTGAAGATGAGGATTCTGGGGCTGAGAAAGTTTACGTGTCTCTGATGCCACAGAGCCAGGAAATGGTGTAAGTGGCTCTTGAAGCAAGACTGTCATAGCAAACAAAATACCTTCCTGCAATATGTGTGGGTGGGCTGTGGTGTTGAAATGACGCAGAGCATACTGAGCCTCAGTGCACACATACATTTTTCTCTCCCGTGGACTGATGCCTCAACCCAAGCAGCTATAGAAACTTCAAGTTGATCCAAGGGCCTGCCTGCTATTCAGCATCCAGAACCAGAACCAGCACCGTGTGAGCAGGAGACTCTGGCTTGGGGAAAACTCAGCCTCATTACTCCACTTAGCTACAGGAATAGCAACCACACCCATGACAACGTGGACCTCTCAGCTCGCAGCCTCAGCAACACCAGACCCCACAGAGCAGTCCTCCCCTCTGTCTAAGAGCCACTGACAACACTGCCATTCAGTCCTTCCTTCTCTGAGAGAATGTCCTGACAGCTTAACTACTGTGGCTTCTTTATGGGGTCAGGAAAGAGTGAGGGGCAGGAGAAAATCACTCGCAGGCAGTGGGAAGAGAATGAGAATGCATAACCCTGCACTCTGTGACCCCCTTCCTCACTCACTCCCTGCCCAGTCAAAGCTAACAGGACTTGGATTTAAAAGTGTGATCTCTAAGGTCCAGAGGGATGGCATCAAGAATGGAGTTGACCAAATCCAGGGGGACTTAAGGGGAAGGTCATGACCATGCATTCATTGGTTCAGGGCTCCCGGGCTGCTGGGAAGGGAGTGGGATACAAATTCAATCACTGAGCGAGTGCTGTGCCCATTTCCCATTTCCCTCCGAAGTGGGAGGGAAACTCAGAAAGGAGGGGGCTGCATCCCCTTGGTTGGGAGGAATAGATGATCCAGGTCACTAAGGGGGATGAGGGGAATGTGAATCACAGTAACAGAGCCAGCCCTTCAACCATGGGTAAGTAGATAACTGTTACTGAGGAAGCTAGAGATTCCTGCCCATGGTGAGAAGGGACAGCCCTTTTCTTAGCTCTTCTAACTCTGGCTGTCTCTGGATCCCCCCAGTAGACATTACCCTGGATACTATGGTAATAAATGAAGCCCTGCCTCAGACCCGGGATCCCGGCTGGCCCCAGGGGAGAGAAGTCAGATCAGCAGTCCCTAAGAGAAAAGTAAATAGTAACACAAACCTCTTTCTAAGGGGAATGCTTATGGGAAGAGAGTAATCGCCCTCACTGTGTTCTGATAAATTCTCAAGCAGCACCATGGCGGTGTTGAGTGAGTAAACAACCTCGCTGGGATCGCCCCTTTTTGACCGTTATAACGGAGTGAAGATTCCCTACCTGAGGACTGTCCATGCCTAGACCTGGGCATTGGAAATGGGGCTACCTCCCTGCACATTGCAGATTTCTTCACAACAAATAAATTCTGCCTAAGTTGACACCATTTCTACTTCAACTCGTACTTTGCTGCTTATTAATAGTGAGGTTAAATGCCACTTTCCCAAATTTGTGTGCCTTTCCCCCCCTCATATCCCTGTTGGGCGGACCTATAACAGCACGAATAAACTGAGCAGTGCCTGGAGACACTAACAATACAAACGAGGAAAACAAAGGAAAACTAGATAAGAGATGGAACAAAATATAGTCTGGGGTCCAGGCCCTCTTCCCCCACAGAACAAGAGTCCGGAGTTGGACAGACAGCTCAGACCTTAAGAGCGCTTGCTGCTCTTTGCAGAGAACCCCAGTTGGGTTCCCAGCACCCACATGGTAGCTTACAGCTGTCTGTAACCTTGGCTCCAGAGGATCTGGCACCCTCTTCTGGCCCTCTCAGGCAGTGAATGCACACGGCACACATACATGCAGGCGAAAACCACCCATGGCACAAAAGGGCTCAAAAGGATTGAGTCCTTTAAAGGGGTTAAATGAGCTAATGTATGAAAGGCACCCAGGTTAGTGCCTAGTTACAATCACTGTGAATACATGCTAGTATAATTATGCTTCCAAATGCAATTCTAACATCCTTGTAGTTGCTTCCATTTGTAGAGTCCAAGCGCGAGCCTAGGCGTGTCTGTAGGCATCGTCATTACTAAGGTGTGGAAGAAGTGGATGCAGAAGACGGTCTGAAACGCATGCTTGTGCAGGCGAGACCTAAACAGCATCAGACACTCAGAGGTCACGCCTCCAGGCAGAAGCTGAGGGCGCAGTGGCTGTAACAGCAATTAATATCTAGTGACTGTTATGATGCCAGGCCATGTGACAACATACATACATACAAACATACATACATACATACATACATACATACCACACATATATTTATACACATGCGCACATACACCTACACATACGCCAGGCACACATAAACACATACATACACATATACACACAGGCACACATATACACACACATTTACACACACACACACACACACACATCTCTTTTAAATCCTTCCAAACTCTTCTGTGTAGATGGCACACCCAATAGGAAAGGCAATTCCATCAGATAAGAGAACATGCTTGTGCTAGGCCACATCCCAGTGAAGGTGAGAATTAAGGTTTGACTCGATGCCCTCCAGCTGTTGGAACGCAGTGGCTTTCTCTGGCTGCTCATTAATCTGCTGCACGCTAGAAAGTATTACAATATTCTGTTCCACCCCTAGTTTCCCCATCCACCTCAGAGGGTTGGTCTGTGTTCCTTTCTGAGCCAACTCCTGCCGACTTTTCCATCGTGCATCTGTGTATTCCTAATGTTACTAGATGAAGTACGTCGATTTCTGCAGTGACCACTGAAGGCACTCTCGCCATCCTAGGCAGGGTAAACGCGCCTCTGGCAGGACTCGCCCTTCTCCCCCATTCCCTCTGCCTAAGGAAAACAAAAACAAAACAAAACAAAACAAAAAAGGAAAAGAAAACGTTAGAGTACAACCCTGAACCTAGCCACCAAGGTCTATTCCCTTATTTGGCCACTTCCTCCTCCTGAGGCTGCCGATCAAAGTCCAGCTATCAAAGCGCTGAAGTCCCAGCAATCAGAAGCCCCATTTGGCTCACCTAATTAACAGCCCAATTAAAACTAATACTTCATCCTCACACAGGTCTCCCTTTGTACCTTTATAAAGTGCCATTTTTCCACATGCCAAAACTATCTCCCCTCTACCCAGAGCCAGTCCTTTGTCCAACCCCCCTCCAGGACAAATATCCCCCCTCCTTTCTCCCCTCTCCTTTGTTCCCTGCCCCCTTTCCCTCTTCCTCTCTCTCCTGTCTTTGTCCCTTATCACTGCCCTTGTCTCTCTGGGGCAAATAAATCTCTGTGCTGAGAACTGGGTCTGAGGGGTCCTAAGTCAAGACTTTTTCTTTCAGCCCCACCACCTGAGATGAACACATGTGCTCCTCCTAGCATATCGTATCCCCCATCCCCTGTTTGAACGCACATACTACTCCTAGCATCTTACCACACCCCGCCCCTTTGTTGAATGTCCATGGGGTACTAGTTCTCTGGAGAGTCAGGTCCTAGGATCTCTGTGGAGCATGCTCTGCTCCCATCTTGAACCCACAACCACTGGGACAGCAGCAGTGCTGTTGGCTCAGTACCACCCTCCCATTGCTTCTCCGTGGACTCTGAGGTACCCTCCAGAACTCCCACCTCCAGCGTTATCTGCCCACCTGCTCTGTGCTTCCTCTGAACCTCTAGAGCTTCTTGAGCTGAGGGAAGGATGTGGTCCTAATGGCACCAGAGAGTTTTTCTCCGCCATTTCTTAGAAACAAATGACACAGCGTGGACCACATGCCCAGTGTCTATGGCCAGAGCTGCAAAGCTGACCCTGAGGATGGTCAAGATTCCTCTCCCGTGTCTCTCATGTCTACCTCAATGAGCACCGCCCCCCAGAAGACAATGTTCATTCCGACCCTATTTCTATAGAATGCTGTTGTGTTCAGATAAGTGATTATGTAACCTTCCCACCTTAAGGTGGACTCCATCTCAGCAGCCATTACTGGGCACCAGCTTTGTGCATGGCCCTGGGACAGTAGTGACTCAAGTCTTTGATCCCAAAGCACTGTCATCCATCTGGTCTATATTTACATCAGCTCAAGTTCACTGCGGTGATAATCTTCCTCTCATACATAATTACGCTTTATGTACAGGTTTTTTATTTTTAAAACATCCACCAGAGAGCCCTACCATCTGTGTGGATTACCTCTTTCAGTGCTGAGCACGGTACTGTGGGTCAGAAGGCAATTAATGTAAGCTCTCTGATGATAGTGACATTCCCAGGCACTTTCCTTCAGCCACCCTAGTTAGCGTCTTAATGTGATAATAGGTTGATTGATTTTTATGTGAGTCTTAATCACCCATTAGATGTTCAACCTGAAATTCAATTTTGGCTTCCCCAACCGAATGACCTCGGCCAGGTTGCACTTCCTCTCTGAACCCCACTCTCCTCACCTGTTTAAGCAGGTTAATAAAAGGCTTAATGTGATAATTAAATTAAACAGAAGCCCAGGTTAAAAGGTTGTGTATACTCATAAAATTCTACTTAGTCATTTTTTCTTCTTTCAGCATGTACTATAGTCTGGATTCTGTACCAAACTTTGGGAATATCAGGAGACTAACATGTGGTCTCTGTCCCCCTCAAGTCTGCAAACAGGTGGGTAGAAATACGTGCACGCATGTGCTTGCAGTGCATTTAGGTCTCTAGGAATTCTTTGGGGGAGCAGAGGAGTAAATATTTATTAAATTTGACAATTCGAGTTGGAGAAATCTATATGGAGAGCCACTGTGGTGTGTCTGTATGTGCGTCTGCATACTTTGGACTTGGTCTCATGGCCTGGTTCCCTAGATGTCTGGCTTTTCTGAAATAAGCACCAGGAAGCCAATCAGACTCCTCTCCCCTCTGGAACAAGCATGCCCCCAAGAACAGCTGAGAATGCTGATGACCACTTAAGATATTCTGAAACCATCCACCAAATCTGGACCTGGATAAATATGCAAGGAACAGTTCCCTGTTGACCCTTCCCCTGAATGCTTTTCCCAGGCCTGCTGTCTCCTGCTGCCCAGTAACCCGTTGCCGTGGGAGACAAGTGTACTTAGTGTGATAAGTCACATTGCACCCTGGGCCTCTCCAGTCCCATGTCAGGTTGATCTTGATGCTATGCCAAAGTCCCAGTGTTCTGAGGACAGGATGCCTTTATGTTTAAATGCATTACACATCTCCGAGACCTTTCTTTAAATAATCCTATTGCTATTCTCCTCCTTGCAGGAGCCCACAGACGTATGGGTCTTGCCCAGCTGAAACCAATAAGGCTTTCTAGATTAATTCCTTTCCTGTCAATCCCATCTCTTGGGTGTCAGGGTCCAAACCCACCCAATGACAAACGCTGGGGCCCTTTCTTAATGAGATAAGAGACGTTTACAGAGTACAAATCACCGCCCTGCAGGCAGCCTCTTAGCATCACTGAGGGTGGAAGGAGGTGAAATCAGAAGCCAGCTCTTAAGGCTTGGATTGTTGATGTCATTGACTAGAATTCGGGTTAAAGGAGGCGAAGAGACTCAGTGTTTCTGAAGCTTAGTCTAAATCTGTTTTCCCCTTCCAGCAGAGACGAAAAGCAAAATTTGGCAGCTTTAAAGTACGTCACATGCCCTTGTGATGATTGTTTACAGAGTTTATTTATGTTAATGGTGGTTAATGTTTACTGAACACCCAATGTGGTATCTTTTTATTTTATTTAATCCATCTAGAAGCCCTGTGAGAGGTGCTTGGGTTAACTTCTCTTTGCAGATTAGGCAGATGGGTGTAGGAAGCATGATTCGTCTGCCCAGGGTCACATGGGTAAGCGGAGGCAGCGTTAAAACCCAGAATGCCTGACTGCAGATGACACATTCAACAGTGTGTCACCCTGTTGATAGAGAAGCAGGCTCCTGTGAGAGAGCGTGGGGGCTCCCTGCAGTTGCCAGCTACCTGTACAGCCCTGAAAAGATTACCTGAGCTCCCTGTAAGCCAAGCACAGTCAGGGTGCTTTCCTCAAAGAGCAGTAGTTCAAGTTAAAGCATACTGAGAATACTTAGTGTGGCGCTCTGCAGAGAGGGCCCAGCACATGTTCAGGTCCCTCTGGGTTAGGAGTAATACCTTAGGCCTCTTGGACTCTTTGTTCTCAATATGTTTCACAGTGCAAAGTATGCAAGTCATCTGTTGAAGCTACAGATGGTACTGAATGTACACATCCTGTATATTTTCTATACATACACGCTAGGAGAAAGTTCATGTTACAAAATAGCATCATGAGAGATTAACATCAATAATGACAAAACAGAAAATGATGCTGTGATCAAAGTTCCGCATCTCTCCTTCCTCCTCTCTCTCCTGATCTATTTTTAAGTGGAGAAAATGGTTAAGCTGGACTGAAGTAAAGTGCTTGTCATAAAAGCCATGGAAGGAAGGCTGGACTTGGTGGCACTCACCTGTAGTTACAGCAGTTGGGAGAAGGAGACTGGCAGATCCCCTGGGCTTGCTAATTAGCCAGCCTGGTTTACTCATGGGAAGACCTTGTCCCCAAACCAAGAAAAGAGACCCTCTCTTCAAAACCAAGATGATGGCTCTTGGGGAAAAACAGCTGAGACTGACCTCTTGCACACACACACACACACACACACACACACACACACACACAGAGACAGACAGACAGACAGACAGACAGACAGACAGACAGACAGACATGAAGGTATGCACATGCACACACTAACACATGTGCAGGCACACACACATACACACATACATGTACACATGCAAACATGTGGTTCATGACACTTCTCTTTCAACTTAGTTGCCCTTCAAGCATTTCTAGTTCATTTTGTTCGTTTTGTTCTGGCTTCATGAGGTAGAGAGTAAACTGGCTAAACCCAGTACCCAGTAATGTCAGGTGGAAGAGGAACCTTTCTCAAAATCAAATGCAGATCCCGAAGCTGGAAATAAAAGCTACAAGAGTCTAAAGTTATTAGTCATTCACAAGTCATTTCCTTCCATGGCTTTGTCTCAGAAATAAACAGAGCCCGGTGTTCCAGTACAGCCATTGAGTCCCTGGTTTCAACAATGATTTCCAAAGGCTTGAGCAATCACTACTGAGAGAGGGGAGCTGGGATTCTGATTAAGTTGCCCCAGTTGGGAAAGATCTAGAATCGTGCCAAAAGGCTTCCAGGACTGATAGGCATTTAAAAGTGAAAACAGCTCCGAGTCTGCTTGGGATTCATGAGCGGAGCTCCGGAGGTATGTAATTATGACTGAAACAGAAATATAATTTTATCATCTGGGAATCGTGCTCTCTGCTCCACTTTCTACCAGCACAGCTATATATAGACATACTCAGAAGGGAGATTCCTTGGGTGGAAGGCAAGTGAGAAAAAACCCATGATTTTCCTTCTTCTGATAACTAATAGTACTATCCAAACCCAAATAGATATTCACTTACCTAATGGTGTTGAAAAACTCACAGCTATGCCATGGCTTTGCTATGTGATGAAATTTATTTTTCACTTTTTTAGAAAAGTATTTACTGTATTATTTTTCATATCTCTCTCTCTCTCTCTCTCGTGTGTGTGTGTGTGTGTGTGTGTGTGTGTGTGTGCGCACAGGGCCCTTTAGAAGAAGGAAGAGGGTATCAGATCCCCTGGCACTGGAGTTACATGTGTTTGAGAGATGTGCGCTAGGAACCAAACTGGAGTCCTCTGCAAGAGTTGCATATGCTTTCAACCATTGACTCTCTGAGTCTCTCTCTCTCTCTCTCTCTCTCTCTCTCTCTCTCTCTCTCTCTCTCTCTCTCTCTCTCTGCATCTGGTTTTGTCAGAGAGTCTTATACTCCATAGCCCAGGCAAGGCTGGAACTCTCTATGTAGCCCATCTTGACTTCAAACTTCTGAGCTGGTCACACGGGCCTTGGTGTTGGGACTGAACGTGCACCACCACTCTTGGCCTAGGATAAGATGTTTTTAAAGTCTCGTTGCAGCTCATATGAGGAGCTGCAGACCTCTCTGAGATCGGAACTCTTTATTTTCACCATTCTAATCATTGTGATGGTTTTATTTTTCAGAGGAAAGGAAAAGAGCATAGGAAAAGTAAGCGAGGCCCCCAGGATCGCACACCTGGTATAAAGGACGCTGACTTAAACTCCGTCTGACTCCAGAACTCTTTTTTCAGCATGATCCTATTCTGTCTCACCAGTGGATTGGCAGATGTCAATCTCAGTCCAGATGCTTCCATAGCAAAAGCTGAGCACATCGGAACACTGAAGAGAGGCATCATCACACACATTATCATATCGCCTATTCAGTGAGTACCATTTCCTTAACCGTCCTTAACTATGACTCCAGCGCTGGTACCCTCTGTCGGCAGGGTGGCATCCTTAGCCAGCCATCTGCCCCAGGGACTTTGCACATGTCCTCTCCTGCCTGGTATCCCCTCTCCCCCATCCTCCATGCTACTTAGCTGCCACCTACTCGCTCAACCTTAAAATATCATTCCCGATGAAGTTTCTCTTGAATATTTCCCCTCACCCCTCTTTTATGCATTCTTTTATCCTCCTACACAGTTTCTTTCGTAGCAACCTGCAAGTTTGCAATTAAATGTGTAATTAGTTAGTTATTAAGTGGCAGGCTCCCCTGCTGGGCTACGGGTTCCATTAGGACCCGGCTCACGCCTATGTTGCTCACTATTAGCAGAGAGCCCGTTGGTGTTAACCTAGTTATGCTTGAACCGCAAATGAACCACTGAAGGAGAGACCATCTAGGCCTTCTGTGAGCTTGCTGTGGGCTTGCTATACACAGACATGTATGGATGGGGGAGGGGAGACGTTTAGAAATAGAGGAAGCTGCCCAGAGAAGGTTCTTACCAAGGCCTTGACCCTGGAGCTGGCCCCAGTGGGAGAGCTAACATTTCAGACAGGGACCCAAAGGGCAGATCCCTGAGCCAGGCCAGCCAAGGCTGCTGAACCAGTTTGCCATTTTACCCATTTAGAAAATAAAATAAGCAAACAGTAAAACAGCCCAAGTTGCTATTTTTCTTTCATCCAAGAGCTCTTAACACAGAGACTGTCCTTTGAGGCCCAAAGACAAATGGAATTGCTTAGCCCGAAGACTGTTGCCTTCACGGACTGATGGAAACCATAAAAACCGAGATACAAAATGTTACCTGTGCATTTGACCCAGACACCATTCTTTGCTGGGAAGAACAGGAAAGAGCAGTGGCTTTCTGAGGACGGATGCTGCAGCGTCTCCTTTGTCTCTGCCTCACAGTGTCTCTCCTCTCAACAAGAAGGGTGAGACGGCAACATTTCTCAGCTCAGTCAGAAAGTCTCTTAAAAACCAGTCCTTCATCTTTTAAACTCAAAATCAATAGAAGAAATCACACAAAGATCAATACTTTCAACTCCATAAAAATTAAAAAACTACTCTATGTCAAAATTCCACACAACCCAAATTAAAGGCAGGCAGTAAATAGAGAAAAATATTCACTACAGTGAAATCCAGTTTGGTTCAGATCAACACATGTCCATTGTGTGCCCTTGGGTAACAAGGATGGTGAAGTATTGTCAGGGTGTGTGGGGAGCTGCCAACCTCAGGAGACCACATCTGTTCTTAAAATTCAGCTAAGGGACGGGGACAAGGAGACTGACTTTCCCAGTGCTGCTGTCAGGAGAAGCTCATGTAAGCCTTCGTCCTGATAAAAGTTGATGGGGCTGGGCAGGATGCAGAAGCAGCCCAGAAGACAGACAAGAAAGTGTACCTGAGCTTGTGTTAGGGTTGGAATCTGAAGGGTCCTTCACAAGCCCATATTTTGAATGACTATTTCCCAGACACTGGTACCATTTAGAAACCACATTGAATCCTTAGGAACCGGCAGAAGTGAGTCACTGGGGCTGGACTTTGAACGTTATAGCTCAACTCTTGTTCTCAAGGGTTCATCACTATGTAAACAGCCTTTCATGCTTCAATATGGATGAATCCTTCAAAGTATGAGCCAAAGTACTTTCTCAGTGTGCTCCTTGTCAACTTGGCACAAGCTGGGGTCATCCCAGAAGAGGAATCCTCATTGAGCAAATGCCTCCATCAGACTGAGTTGTGGGCAAGTCTGGGCCGATTTTTCTTGATTGATGATTGATGTGCAAGGCTTCAGCCCACTCTGAGTGGCACCACCCTGGGCAGGTAGTCCTGGAAGGTATAGAGTAGCTAAACATGAGCTCAAGGAGAAGTCAATATCATCACTTCCTTCAGTTCCTGTCTTCGGGTGCTTGCCTTGCCTTCCTGCCCTGACTTTCCTCCATGATGGACCTCTTCCATTTGGCTTTTGAAAGTGTATCCTTCGTGTGATATATACACAGTGGTTCTTGACCTTCCTAATGTTGCAACCCTTTAATACAACAGTTCCTCATGTTGTGGTGACCCCAAGATAAAATTATTTTGTGGCTATTTCCTAACTGTAATTTTCCTACTACTATGAATTGTAATATAAATATTTGATATGCAGGGTATCTCTGATATGCAACCCGCAAAGGGCTTGTGACCCACAGGTTAAGAACCACTGCTTTATAGGAATCCAACAGCAAGAACAGGGCTTGTCAGGGCTCTTGAGTTATATGAGTTCTTCTCGTGAATTCATATAAACTCTGATCCAGAGCTGGTGGATAAGAAGGGCTGGAAAGATGGCTCAGAGTTTAAGAGCACTTGTTGCTCTTTCAGGGGACAGGGGTTCAATTCCTAGCACCCACATGTGGCCCACAGACATCTGTGACTTCAGTTCCAACAGGAACACTGTCTTCTGGCCTCTAGAGGCACCAGGCACACATGTGGTGCATAGACAAACATGCAAGCAAAACACTCATAAACATAAAGCGAAATAAATCTTTTAAAAAAGATTAGTTAGCTGTGGAAACCCAGGACTTGTGTCTGGTGTCCAAAGCAGTCTTACAGGATGGAGTCCTCACTGAGGGGACGGCACTAACTCTGGAGAGTTAATGTGAGAGCTTACTTGAGATGCTGGACGTCCTGTTCGGTTGGTGCTACAGAAGCAGAGAATTGCTGATGTAGGAAAGGACAGCGCACAATGGGAACCGGGGAGAAGAGAGCTACTTCGTGCTTTGTTCTTTCCTCTTAGGAGAGCTGAGGGCTCTTTCTGATTTCCTACTAAACCATTTTCTTGCCTTTTGAACATAAGCTTTAGACCCGCCAACAAGGAGTGTGGTAAATAGGTGCTTAGAGTGAAGGGTTTTAATGGCAAAGGGGGAACTGGTCTTTGCCAGCTGACCTCCTCACTGAGGACACAGTGGAGTTGTGACATCACAGGTGCACAACAGAGAGGCAAGGGAAAAAGCACTGTCTGTGTGGCAGCCACAATGACACCAAGAACAGACTCTGCCCTTCCCTCAAATATGCTCTTGGTGACCTTGAGAAAAGCAAATTGACATTTGGCCTGCTTTTATGTGTCAGTGGGAAAAGTACACCATATGGAAACCAAAGAGGGGCCTTTCTGTTTAAAAAAAAAGTTATTCTAATTCCCTGCATATTTTATGCAGGGAAAAGAACTAAATTAAAATGAGTAAGAATAGCCTACAAGATCCTTAATTGATAAGGAAAGAGGAGCTCATTTAGTTAGTGGCTGTCTTGAATAATATCTACTGGAAAGGGTGTAATCTAAAGATGCCTGGGGAACAGGACAGAAAGAACCCGAGAAATAAGGCAGCAGTCAAGAAGAATCCCATAAATTAAATCATAGTTTGAAAGGATGAAGTCATGTTAACGCTCATTACCATATTTTAATTTCATGGTGATTAAAATTATAATGTAGCATGTATTGCCACTTAATTGATCTGCCAACACCAAGTATTTGCAAGTTTCTTTTTGTTCTCTGAAGTCATAAACTATCTATTCTCTTCTGCATAATTTCAGGGGTAATTTCGAACCATAAATATTTCTCTTTATTAAAATTCTCAGGAATTAGAACCTAGATCGCTATTTATTTATATCTGCTCTGGCGAGAGGCCAGGAAATTCATTTTCTTATATTTTGAATTCTACAAAATTAAAGTGCTAAAGAACATTATCTATTAATCTTCATGCTGCCTTTTATGACAGTTTTACGGTTTAATCGAAATGTTCGAGCTCTCTGGGGGAACAAGTTAAACTCTGTCCCTCGAAGACTGGGCACTTTTCTTTGATTAGAAGCTTCTCCTTATTGAATATGTGGATCCAGGCTTCTGCCAAGCCATGGGCAGCCTTGCAAGTATGACCTGCCCCTGGCTGACACCAGTCCCTAGGGCTTTCAACTCATTATGCTCCTTACTTCACCCTCACTTCTGCAGATAGATACTGTCCCTCTGCTGTCCTTAAGATGGCCCATCTTGGAGCTGACCCTTTGGGATGCAGACCCTCCAGTCTGACTGACCTCCGGCTCCTACCAGGTGCCTTGGAGCCCAGCCACTCTGGCTCTGATGAAGTAAATGGGACACATATGTCACTTGGAACCTTATGATTCTCTTCAGTAAGAATTAATTTGGCAAATTGCAAAACCTTCCAGGGACAATGCCTTTCCTAATGATTCCTGACTCCTTTGACATCCCATTGCCCTGATTAATGGTCATTCAAATTGGCCACCTGGCATAGCTCACTGTCAAAATAGAAAAGGATATGGTTTTTGAAGGCTCTTTCTTCTGCGTAGTGGAAACCCCAGCTCTGTCTCTGAGTCTTTCCCCCTTCCCCCTTCCCCACATGACAGTTATTAGCAAAAATAGTACCTGGATCCTACACACAACTGATGAATGAAGGATGGCCAGGTACTTTAAGTGAACGACCTGAAGTCAGTTGAGTTTAGAGCCCTTTTCATGGAGGTTAGGGGGGTAAAAGGTAGAAGGCAAGCAAACAGCTTATTTTAAAACATTATTGCAAATTATGAGTAAAGAAATCTAATTTCTATGCTAAGCCTCCTTGTGGATTTGATCATTCCCTTGACATTTTTTGAATCTGGCTCTTGTGTGACTTACCACTGAGCACACATGAAGTTCACACACAAGAACACGGCACAGCAATTCTGCAATGTACAAAAGGAGTTGACTGCAGGGAACAGGGACACAGTCAGAAGGAAGCGACCTTAAGGGCTTACTAGCTACAGACGAGGAATGATGCTCACATCCCTAGGTGGGAAGGGAAGCCAGAGAAACTGTCAAGCAGTAAGGGAGTTCATAGTCCCTCAGTTCCTCCTCTGCGGGCCGCTGTGGACTCCACTGAGTCCCCGAGCAGGGTCCAAACTCATGCACCTCCTGCATGGTTCCAGCCTCTCAGGTGAACAGTCTGAGACACAAAGAGAATGGAACTCATCACTCTCCAGCAAACACCTCAAGATGGTGACAGTGCCACAATAGATAATTGTTCATCCAGTCCCTGAAATCTGAGTGCCTAGGTTCCAATTCCAGCCCTACCAACCGAAGCTCTGTAAATCCGGGCTGGCTACCGTTCGCTTCACGACCAGCTTCCTTGTCAGCAGAATTGAAACAAGGGATTCTCTTGGTTCAATGCTAAGTTTGGACAAGATTAGCCAAGTGCGAGAGAATGAAAGGAAGGGCGCTGACACATCTCCACACGTTCTTGGATCTTCAGACGACCTGGGGATCTTTCTCTCAGTCTCTCCACTTCCATCTCCACAACTCTTCCCAACCTTCCCAGCGCTTGTTCGTAGTCCTGAGGGCATGATGACGTCATGTAGCCTCTTACACTAGGAGGCCCAATCATTTTTCAGGATCAAATTCTTACACTTGAATTAGACACAGGCAATTCTCACCACGCCCCCTCTGCCTTTCTCAATGGCATTGCTCCTTTATTGTCCCCTATACGGATGGCTTTTCATCTCCAGCTCATTTCTCTGTCCCAACCCCCGCTCTCTGTCTGACACAGTCCAACAGCCATTCAAGGCCAAAGTGAAATATCTATCTCAAGTTCAAGGGCAGGGCTTGGGTTGTGGGCCGCTCCCTTCCATCATTCAGATGCACCTCTATTGAAGTGCTACATCTACGCGCAGCCACTGTGGTACGCAAGGCAGGACCTCAGGCGCCTGCTCACCGGCATCTCCCTGGCAGGTGCGCACACAATGCCTGGTGAACGGCTCCGATCAACAAAGTGCTAATAACACACGGGTAGTTTGAAGGATTATTATGTCCTACCCCCTCCGGCGGAAACTTGCTCATGTTTAGACACACAGAAGAAAGTATGAAATATGGTTGCCATGGAAACAAACTTGGGGAAGTGGTTTTCCTTTTCTCCTTTGTGTAAATGTACGGGTCCTATCTCATAGTTAAGCCATACACAATGGCATTGAAAGGGTGGTACTATTCCTGCGGTACTCTGTGGCAGTCAGCTTGGCAGACGATGGAACGTGATCCCACACAATTCTACCATATAATTTTTCTTCCTACGATGCATGGTCGCAGGGTTAAATATTATTTCCAGTGCGTTCCACAATGAAATTATTGCATTTCACTGGACTTCTGTCTAGAGATTTAAAATGTTTCAAAATTACATGGCATAACAATTTCCACGAGAAACAACTACTTATCTATTATTTTTTTCCACATTTCTTTCAAAAGCCTCTTTTCTGTCCCTGTATCTGGAATCAGAGCACACGGGAAGCCTCTCTTGAGAATCAATAGAAATCCCTTTGCCTTTCTTCCCGTGACTCCCAGAAGAACGAAAAGTAATAGCAAAAAAAAAATTCGTGTTTTGTGATGTTCTATGTGACTTCTCGTGGAGAGAGCTATAACCACCTTTTAACCTGACTGGGTCTTCTTGGAAAATAACACATGGGAACTGAATGCTTCCTCACCTGACAGACATAAAATGCCAATATTTTCATGCATTAAAAATCCCCCTGGCCTGTCTGACCTCTCAGCTCCTAAAACCTGATTTTTATCGTGTTGATGACTTTCTTGGGTTTTAATTTAATGCAAAACGATCCCCAAATGTCTTTGCTGCAAAAGCCACGAAAACAGGGTGCAGTGTTCTCTTTTCAGCCTGTGTGGCACATCTCAGAAGGCTTCCAGGGGCGGCACTCAGCCTCTCTTCACATGCTCACATGCACATCCTTCACCTGATGAATGCGACCTAAATGGACCTACCTATTTGGTGTGCAAAGACCCCAAATATCACACAAATGGATATATGTGGCTCAGAGCAAGGGGCTGTGTGGGAAACAGAAAAGTTAAAGTTCACCTTAGGAGTTTGTTAAAGGATGTAGATATAATGTAGTGTGCCTTGAACTTCTGATCCATTAATTTGCATACTCTGCACTAGCCCTGTGGGGTGTGTGTGTGTGTGTGTTTGTGTTTGTGTTTGTGTGTGTACATGCATGTGTGCATGCAAGAGAGAGAGAGGGGAAAGAAAGGGAGAGAGGAGGGAGGGAGAACAGAGAGAAGGAGAGGGAGGAAGATGGAGAGGGAGAGGGAGAGGGAGAGGGAGAGGGAGAGGGAGAGGGAGAGGGAGAGGGAGAGGGAGAGGGAGAGGGAGTTTCAGGTGTATGCATTGCTCATTTCTCTTCCTGAACTTGCCACAGTTAACTTGAAACTCAACTTATGTAAAAATGAACTCACCTTCCACCTTCCCTCATCAGCTTCCTTTCCAGTGGACATCTCAGGCTGCTTTCTCTCACCTGCTCACACCCAGTGCCCATCAGTCAGTAAGCCTTGTTGCTCGTGCCTCCATAGGCAGCTGGGGCCTGCGTGTCTTTCTCCAGCTCCCCCCTCACTTCATGAAGACCTCCAGTCTCAATCATCCGAGCTGCAGCTGTGACTTGCATCAGGCAGCCTGTACTGAAGCCAGAGCTTCCAGCTTAAGCCTTCTGTGATAATTAACGTTGATTGTCAGCTTCACAGAATACAAAATCAACCAGAGAATGACCCTTAGGCACGTCTCTGAGGAAGTTTAGATTAGGTTCCCTGAAGTGAAAAGACTCATCCTAAGCGTGGGCATCCCATCCTGAGTGCTAGGGTCCCAGGCAAATAAAAGTGAGTGGCATTCACCATGTCTGCTCCCTGGCTGTGGCTGCAATGTGACCACCCACTTCCTGCCTGCCCTCACGTCTTCCCTACTCTAATGACTGTACCCTCAAACTGTGAGTCAACTTTGTCAGGCGCTTTGTCACACCAACAAAAAACGACGTTTTTCCCTCATTAAAACCATTTTGTGGTCCTTCCATTCCCACCTGTACAATTTCCAAGTGGCCTCCACCCATCTGATCCTCTCTCAGCTACTTCCAGTCTTTCTCTGAACACTTCCTCCCTCAGATCTCACCCTCTGGCCACACTGAGCCTGTCACAGTTTCCCGGATACCCTGTTTCTTATGCCTGCGGGTCTCTGCACAGGAGCTGTCACAAGCCTAAAGGCTACTGACCCATAGACAAAACAGCCCTGTTTTCTCAGATGACTCTGTACAGCGTGAACTGCTGTAAATCACTCTCCCTTGGCATCAAGCCCCAATCCTGTAGGCATCTTCACTTGGATGTTTAACGGGTTCGATGATTTAATTTGATTGTGCTCTTGACTGGATCTAGAATCACCTTGGAGACAAATCTCTAGATATGTCTGTTATGAACTATCTAGATTAAGCTAAAGATGGTGGAAAGGCCCACTCTGGGCGGCACCATTCCCTGAGCTGGGGCCCTGACTGAATAAAAAGGAGAAAGCAAGCTGAGGACCAGCATCCGTCACTATATCCTAGTAGATGAAATGGTACCTCCTATTCCTGAAACCATGACATCTCTGTGGACCTTCAAGCTGCGAGCCAAAACAACTCTGCCTTCCTTAAATTTCTTTTGTCACGTATTTTGTCACAGGTAAAAATGGCATCTCAAAAGTAACCACATCCCAAACTTGGGCTGTCTGCTAATGGAGCTCTCCTAGGCATTGTACATTTCATTTGGTTTTCTATCAGACTTCCTCATCAGAAAGTAGAGCCATTTACACATATTTTGTCTGTTCAATGGTGAATTCCTAGTGCCTCATATAATCTTAACACGAAGAGGACATTCAGCAAATATTGCTGAATGAACACACATTCCTACATTGGCAGAGTAAGGAGAGACTCCAACTTACTCAGAATTCCAGAGGCTGAGGAGCCAAGGCACAGCAGAAACAAAACAAAACAAAGAACCACAAACTACATCGAGAAGACTGTCTAGGTGTGTACCTCGAGCATACATTTAATCCATGAGAGGCTCTTCTCTCTTGGCAAACTGAAAATCAGACAGTTCCCAACTTGGTGTAGGTTAATGGATAGAATATGCTTGAATCCTACTACCACTCATGCCTAACGCACATGGTTTTCTTCTAGTCTCTGATATAATAAAAATAACTAGAAACCTTAAAATTTTAGTGATAGCATCAAGCTTTACTCAAAGCAGACCTCAGATGAAAAATTCAAGGATTAGTATGAAGTTGGGAGGGGGTAGAGGAATAGGGTACCACCTCCTCCCAAGGTACAGGGGTCTCTATGGAAGAGTGGGCAGGTGGATTGTAAGAACCAGAGGAAGTGTATGTCTATAGGGAAACTGCATTTTCTAGACATGAAAGGTTCCTTGTAGACACATGAGCTCACTGTGACTGCATGCATAAGACCTGCACAAGATCAAGCTAGCCAAAGCCCCAGCACAGATTAGGGAGGGACTCATGAAGTCACTCCTGCCTCTATGAAGCTATTGGAAATTGATGGCTGATGGAGGAAAGAGAGTCAGTTTTCTTCAGAGATACAGCCCCTGGGAGGCTTTGCATCCTCTAGTAGATGACTATCCTAGTAAATGATTACCTTAGTTAAGGTTTCATTGCTGTGAAGAGATACCATGACCACAGCAACTCTTATATAGGGCAGCATTTAATTGGGGCTGGCTTACAGTTCAGAGGTTTAATCCATTATCATCATGATGACCTTTGGGCAGACATGGTGCTGGACAAGGAGCTGAGAGTTCAACATCTTGGTCCATAAGCAACAGAAGTGACTGTGAACCACAGGGGGTGTGGCTTGAGCATATGAGACCTCAAAGCCCACCCTGACAGTGACACACTTTCTCCAACAAGGCCATACCTCCTAACAATGAGCCACTCCCTATGGGC
Organism: Rattus rattus; assembly: GCF_011064425.1. NCBI lineage: Eukaryota > Metazoa > Chordata > Mammalia > Rodentia > Muridae > Rattus > Rattus rattus. Next base: position 87,785,572 of record NC_046155.1, read on the forward strand.
CGAGCACTAAAATACATGAGTCTATGGGGGTCATTCCTATTCAAACCCCTACAACATTCCTTCACCAGTGTACACAGAGGCAGCACTAAGTAGTCTCAGAGGGGAGGGGAGAGAGAGAGAGAGAGAGAGAGAGAGAGAGAGAGAGAGAGAGAGAGAGAGAGAGAGAATATGCAGGTGGAAGGGAAAGTGAGAGGAATGGGGAAGAATGGAAGGGGAAGGGTTGTGTAGATTTGGTTAAAACACAAGCATTTATGAAGTTGTTGATTAAAAAGAATCTGACTTTGTTCTGTAAGGAGCTCATTTTATTCAAAGGGTTTGCTATGACCCTTCCTGGAAAGGCCGGGGTTTAGTGTAGGGTCCATCAAGAAGGCTATTCTTGTAGAGAGAAGCCCAAGGCATGATCTGTGGAGGAATAGGGGGTATGAACTCTCCTTGTCACCCGTTTCTCCCAGGTCACTGGAGAGTGTTGATCTGAGACATTGTTTATATGAAGTACTGTGACCTGCCCTCGTGCTTAATGTCTAACAGCTGTGCCCTCATTCATCAAGGCTCTGTGCAGCATGGCCAACTGTCTCTCAGTGGGGCTGGGGTGGGAAGCAAGTTGACAATGAAGAAGTGGACCATGCTTAGACACCCAAGTTTCTGCTGGAATGATGGAAAATGCAAGGTTTTCCTCAATGCTTACGATTGTCAGGGCAAAGATAAATGTGGTCTCCCTTATGATATGAACTTGCTCAGGAACCTTATGATTCTGACTACTATACAAGGGCATGGGGGCTGTTGGAATTTCTATGTCTCGAAGGAACCTCGGGTGACAGGCATGGAAGAAAGTACCATACCAACTGCAGAATTGTGGGCTAACACAGTTAAATCAATTCTTCACAGCCGTTCCTTTGGAAGATGAGGAAAATAAAGCACAGAGAAATAAAATCCCGGTGTCTCAGAATGACCCAGGTCTCAAGTGCAAGCCTTTGGTCCACAAATCCCTCAGTCCTGGTCACTCAGCACAGTTCACATGCTGGGAGCTTACCCAGGGTTACCTGGGTTTGGGTCAACAGTCAGGTGCTGAGAAAGAACAGATAAATCACTCACACCCTGATCTGTCTACTACAGTGTGTTCTCAGCCAGTGAAGGCAGCTCTGCCGAGGCTTGGTGACTTCAGTTTCCAATGAAACCTTAAAGATTTTCTCCACAATCAGATTAAACCCACTGCAAGAAGTCCTCACGTTGTGAGTGAGATGGTACACATGAATACCCCGCAGACTGTAACTCCTGAATCCTGGGGCAACTGCTGGTTATTAGGTCTATCAGGCTGAACGAGGTAGTATGACCAGACGGATGTGTCAGGATCAAATGTCACACTCGGACAGCTGTGGAACAGAGCTCAGTGATCCCACCTACTCTGTCAGCTGCTTCATGGACTCCTGTGCCTGACTTCAAAAAAGGTAACACGTCAATAAGCTTGCACGAGAAGATATGGCAGGAGAAATGGCTTGTACATGGGGTTTCTCTAAGCATTTATTATTACTATAGTGAACCTATATTATTGTCAAACACAGGAAGAATAGAGCAAAGAAAAATAATTACCTAATAAACTACCCTTGTAGGGAATAGTGGATTTATTCAGTAGAAGAACCTTCCTAGCATTATTTAGGCACTGGGTTTCATGGCCAGGGGAACAAAACAAGCCTAACCTTGGAAACAAATACTGCCAAAATAGCTGTGTTTCCAAAGCCCACATTCAATAAGCACATTCTAGTTCTCAATGCTCGTAGTCATACTTGAAGTGTAGACCTGTAGCCATAGCTCTGTGGGAAACTGAGGCACTGTGCTGTAGCCTTATCAGTGCCATGCTGTCTGAACATACACTGGTCCCCAGGATGCTCTTTTCCCAACAGATGCAAGTTCAAGACCTGACTGGACACTGTCTCAGATTTTTCTAAAACTAAAAAGTAAGAAAGAGATCTAGAGATGTATCTTAGTGGTAGAATGCTTGCCTAGCATGCGCAAGAATCCTCTGGGTTAAATCTCTAGGGCGCGCGCGCACACACACACACACACACACACACACGTGCATGCATGCACACATGTACCTACACAAAATACATGTTTACACATACATGTGCACTCACATGCATACACATGTACAAATGCATATACACAAACAAATAACGTGTACAAATGCATATACACAAATAAATAACAATATTTAGTAGTTCTTTTTCCATCAGTGCAGTGCCTTACTCATTATTTCATAATTTAAAGAATAAAGTCCTAGAATTGGATTCGTAGAGAAGGACTACAACTGTTACCATTCCTCAGGAGGTGAAGTGCAGGGTTAGGAGCATGTGCCTGGGTTCTAGTCTTATAAGTACCACCTGAGAAAACAGACCTCACCACACCTGAACTGCCACTTAAAATAGTTGAGGATTAGGAAAACTTTATCAAAAAACAGGATAATTATGTGTATTCAAAATAAATTACCATGAGATATTTAATGAACTACAAAGAAAAAACTAGTCACTTATTGTAGAAAGACACCATGGACACTAGGCTAACAAAGAATTCGACACAGGGATGGTAGATGACATCATGTTTGTCTTGAACGGTGTATGGGGAAGGGTACAACATTGTTTCTGAGATATTTCTACCAAAAATGAATACCTGGGATCTAATGAGAGATACAACAGATAGATCCAATTGACAGACATTTAACGAAATAAATGATCTGTGTCCTTTAAAAATGTCAATGTCACAAAGTATCAATGTTTTCTAATTTCGGTCGTAATTGAATTTCTGTCCCATTTACATTGTCTGAGTGTGCTGCTGGTGCAGGAGACTCACTGGAGTTTGTAGTGTTTCCTGGTATGCCATGATTTTATACATTAAGAACTAATGTCAAGAGCTTCCAGCTCCAGTTTCAAAAGATATATAATCACATTGTCTTCAAATAACAGTAATGTTGTCTCTTCTTTTCCAGTAATCCTCCTTTTCTGCCCCATGTCTTCTCATAGCAGATATAAGTCACAGAGCAGCTCTGCGGAGTTATGGGGACAACCAGCATCTCTGCCCCCGCAATCCTGATGGGAGCTGTTCTGCTGTTTCAACATGAAGGAAGACACGGGCTCTCCACTTGAGATGCTTCGAGTTGAGTAGCCTCCTGTGTCTGTCACTTGTCCTGTTGCTGTGACAGAATACCTGACAACGAGCAACTTTAAGGGCAGGCTCATCTGGGGGAAGGACTGGCAGCAGGCATTTGAGCAGCTTGTCACGTGGCATCTGCAGCCAGGAAGCCGGAAGAGACGTACAGCGATGCGATGCTCACGTTCCACCGCTGATTTGTTCCAGGACCCCACCAGTCCTTGGAATGGTGCTGCCCATAGTTAGAGTGGCTTCCTATCTCAGCTCACCTAACATAGAAATGTCCTCACAGGCACGCCCAGAGGCTTGTCTCCCAGGGGACTCTAGACCCTGTTGAAAATCACTATCAGCCATCACAGTCCCAGCCCTCGTTTCCTCTGAATGTTTCTTTTTCCCGATCATGCATGAATATTGCATTTTTCTGAATGCTTTTGGTCATCTATTGCTAATTATCATGTGGGTTTTCACATTGGAGACATGGAGAAGCTGTCAGGATATTAACAGATTTCCCCCACCCCAGCCCACCCCCATAATACTAAACTGTCCTTGCTTCCCCAGAACAAAACTGGTTTTGTTGTGGTAGATTGCTTCCTAGGTGCTTTATTTTGCTGTTATTATATTTTGTCCTTTGAAAGTCCCCTGGCACGTTGTATTGTACCAACTTAGTTTAGCGGGAACTATGTTCCAGAATTCTTTATATAGCTCTACATTAACTAGGTCACAGGAGACAGTTGAGATCAACGAGCATGTGGACTGGAATGGTGGGACATGCCTCTTATACTAGCCTTGGAAAGGCAAAGGCAGGACGATTGCCACAAGTTTGAGACCAGACTCTTCTCCATGGGCCAGCCTTAGCCATAGAGTGAGAATCTGCCTTAAAGTGGTGGGGGATAGACCTAAACCAGGATCCTGATCTTCACCCTCACCAAGTTGGTACAGGACACCAGAACCCAATGTCACTCATCGGTTGTCATGCTCCCCGGCTAGCCTGATGAGGGGCGACAGCAAGAAGGCCTGCAGTTCTTCTAGATCTTACTGGGCAACTCTTTCAGCTTCCTCATCTTCTGAGCCAGTTGTGGTTCAGGAAGTATAGTCCCTTCCGATAGACTCTGGAGGAACTTGGCAATGATGACTGATGTAGGCCCCGGTGTCTTTGGGGTTATAGTTCTATTATTCCCAATTCCTGCCCATCTCCCTTTCAGCACTGTACACCTTGCCAACTTTAGGTTGCAATCCCCCTAAAACCAAATCGGCAACTCACATATAAGCTGTTTAGACAGCTCCCTCAATTGCCAAAGGGCCAATCCCCATGATACATCCCTATATTATGTAGTGTAGCCCAATTGACCCTTCTCCTCTGATCAAAGCCAGATCGGAACACTGCTTAGGAGTGAGGTTAGTCTAAATAGACTTCTTCTTTGTTGGTTTCATAAAATCTGTTTGTGACATGCTCAGCTCTACTCTTGCACCAGGGCTAATCTGTTGCACTGGTTCTTACTTGCCCCCTGACCTGTGTTGGGCTTAGTCCATTTATGCATTGATAGAAGACTTTCTTCGGTCTCTCCGTGCCAGCCAGAGCCATACTGTTCTAGCTCTGACTCCATCCTCTGGGTCAAGTCCTGGCTTGGAAGCTCTACCCTAACAGAAGCCTTCACCTCTCTAGAAATATTTCTCTCCATGGTTTAAATATCTGTTGCAATGTAGCAACTTATCCCTCCTTCAGTTTGGCAGCAATCATCTATGTCTCATGATTTCTGGAGCCTGAAAGCTGCTTAGCTCGGTAGTTCTGGCTTGGAGTCTGTCTTGAAATGTTAACCAAGGCATCTGCTGAGACTGCTGTCCTCCAGAGGCTCGGCTGGAGCTGATCCAAGAGCAGTTACATGGTCCATGGCAGGAGGGCTCAGGACCTTATCGTGTAGTAAGTACTTAGGAGTACTGAAGTGAATGAGAGAGTCATTGTTCCCCTACTCCAAGAAAATACTATTTAAGAGGGAAGACAAGAAGAAATCATGTGCCTTTGAATTCCAGGTCAACGTACATTAGCCATTGCTACAGAGACAAGAAGTCCAGGTCATCTAGGCAGAAAAGAATTAGACTTCAAGAGAAGAGTAACTTTAAAAAAATTGTGAACACAGTTCAAAACCACCACACTTTAGAGCTTGAGAGATGGTTCAGTCAGTAAGGATTTCCCCCATAAACAAGAGAACTTCAGTTCACATCTGCAGCACCTGTGTGGAGTGGGGCAGCATGAGCCTCTAGCCGTGGAACTGGAAAGACAACAAGAAGGTCCCTGGGGCCTTCTGAACCAGTGTAGCTGAATCAGCAAGTTCTAGGCTTAGTGAGGATCCGTCTCCTAACATAAGGCAAAAACAATAAAGGAGAATAGCAAAACCTCCATGTGCAGCTCCTGACACACTCATGTGCCTATAAATAGACCCACAAATGCATTTCTAAAAATGTCCACACTCCTTCCAGTTACCTTTCCATCGTTGCTGGTCCTGTGTACCTCAACGTACATGATTTTTTTAAACCTTTAGTTGAACTCTAAAACTAAATTCTTTTATTCAGTTACTGTAGGTAAACATATTTAAATGTATGTTACTCCCAAACTATAATAAAATATACTTGGGGAGTGAGGAAGGTATGGATAGATAGAAATTTAGCTGTCCATATCTAAAGGCCCCAAAACACAAACTAAGTCAGTCAAGGATCAAAAACATTTGAGGGAAAAAGTATGCTCTGTATTGAGCATGCCCAGATATTTTTTCTTGCCATATTCCTCAAATAATGCAAGAAACACCTATTTCTGTAATATTTACATTATATTTGCTATTATATGGAATATAGAAATGACTTAAAATAGATAGGAGGTTGATTCAGGTTATTTGCAAATAGCACAGCGTTCTAGATTAGCATGTTGAGCATCTTTGGTCTTGGCTTGCATTTAATCCCCCAGTTACATGCTTTGCTCTTTGGCACTGAAATTTCAACCTTATTTTTTGTCCTCACTGGACAATGTAGAGACATGGCTGCCTAGATTCCTGAGAAAGAACTTAGATCTCTGGACTGGGATCCCAGAAAAGGCAGACCTACGTAACAAATATGAACTGTGATCTTAACTCCACCAATTGCTGGCTCTGTGCCTCTCTATGGTCTGGTTTCCCCATCTGAGAAGTGGAAGGTGTGATAGTGACCTTGTCAGAGGTTCTGGCGCTCAGTCCAAGTGCAATGCCATAGAGCGATCCACGAGCACTGATTTCTGTAATTTCTGCTTTGTATGTAACCAGCTGCCTTACCCTGATTCGAACATCAGAACAAGAGGACAAAAGCTACCTTCCTGGGGCAGTTTCACTGACGTTTGGCTGGTTGTCATCTTGTCCTGGATTCTAGCTGTCACTTGTCAGTCCTTTTTTGAGGATTTTGGATTTGTATAGGTGACATCCCCTCCTTCCTCACGGATTTGACTGGGAGACGGCAGGAGGTTGTATCAGGGGGAAACAGCCAACCGTCTTTTAAACCAGAACACTTGTATCTGATTTTTAAAATACCTGCTTCAATGTGATTCGAGTTAGGAGGAGACTGACACTATAATTCAATTGCTGTGTAGAAATAACCGTTAATGTACTCTTTGGTTCTGCCTGGGCACTTTCTTAATGGCCTCAAAAGACTTTAGTGAAATATTTCAGAGAAACCTTTCATACTTCTCAGAAGTCCATTTGGGAATCTAGGTTTTCTTTTTCTTTTCCCCCCTCATGCACCATCTTTCTGAATCGTGGCTGATCTGCTCTTTAAACCAATCACAGAGTCATTCCTAATACAGGGTTCTGGCTCCAACCAGGGTTCCTTTCCAAAATGGAAGTCTGACAGGTATTGTGCTCTTTAAGTTGAACCTAAGTTGCAAAACCACCCCTGTCCATTAGTCTGACTGCCCTTTGAATAACCCAGAAAGAACAGAATAAGGCTATATACATGGAGGGCTGCAGTCCTGTCTGGGGCTTGGTGGTTCCGTCAGCCTAGGAATGGAAGCAGCAGCTGTGTATGACATGGAGGTTATGCTCATGTAAGTCAGCCATGTACAATGGAAGAAGCCTTTGGATAACAGCCAGACGATGTGGGTCCCATCCCGACATCCAAGTGCACAGGCACATTATGTAACTTCCCAGTGTTTCGGTTCTCTTATTGTGTCTGAGGGTAACATCCTTGGCCACATCTCCCTTAACCTTTTCAGAGAGCTACCAAGACGGTGGGAAATGGGTAGAGTGCATGAAGTGAGTGGTTAAAATACAGATTCTATGCACTGTGTTACTTTGAGCAAACAGGTTGTGTCCTTGACACCCCCGTTTCCTAATCTGTAAAAGTATAACACCTAAATTGAGTGTTGTTTTAAGGATTAAATGAAATAATATGTATCAGGGTTACACTTAGCCCAGTTCCTAACCCAGGATAGCGCCAAGGAAACAGTATTACCATTTGTGGCCCATTCTTTTTGAACAACTTCAGCTTTGTCTCCAAGCTCACCGAAAGCCTAGACTCAACCAATACTGTCTCTTCCTAATACATTCCCTAGCCCAATGAGTCCAGCTGTAAAAGGGTTAGGAAGTACAGTAGGTTCCTTATCCATGGTTTTTCTTCCTATGGTTTCAGTTGACTGTGATCAAAAAATAGTCATGGAAAATTCCAGAAGCAGAAAGTTCATGAATTTTCAATTATCATTCTAAGTAGCATGAGGAAGTCTCTCCATGCCACTTCATTCTGCATGGGACAGGCACCATCTTTCCGTTCACTCTATCCATGTAGTATACACTACCAGCCTTGTAGCAGTTTGGAAAGAGGCAGAGGCAACATTCATATAACTGCTATTACAGCATATCATTATAATTGTCTTACTTTGCTGTTAGTTTTTGTTACTCTTAAACTGGTGGTAATTTATAAGCTAAATAATCTAGATATGTCTGTAGTGTGGGAAAAACCGGTTTATATAGGGGTCCGCTGGATGTATACAGAGCTTCCGTGGGTGTTTGGGATGTATCTCTCCTAAAGAAGGGGGAGTCCTATACTCAGTTGGCGTTAATGATTTCATAGAGTTGCAGATGAAGAGGTGAAATAGTAGCAACGATACTAAGAACAAATACAGTTGATTGGTTCTCAGCGTGCTCTGGGCTCAGAGCTGACTGTCCCCACAGATCTCTAACGTCATCTGATACAGCTCAGCACCACAGGAATCACTTCCTCTCAAATATCTTCCTGTACAGTGCTTCCCTTTAGAGCAGTGGTTCTCACTTCCTAATGGTGCGACCGACCCTTCAATACAGTTCCTCACGTTGTGGTGGCCCCCAACCATGTAATTATATCCATTGCTACTTCATAATTGTTATTTTACTACTGTTGTGAATCATAATGTAAATATCTGTGTTTTCTGATGGTCTTGGGTACCCCTGTGAGAGGGTCATTCAATCCCCTTAGAGGAAAAATCAACTTTCTGAGGAATCTGTTTCCTTTCTTGGCTTTTTCACTACACTTTTGAAAAATCTCCTCTGTTGTTCTGAGCAATTCTGTACTCGTTCCAAATGCATTCTCAGTTTGGTAAAAGCCAACAGGAGAGGCAGACTGCCTGCTCTCCTCCCCAACTTCAGGACGCCCTAGCTGGTTTCACTGATCAATCCCCTCCTCCATCGGGTTATTTGAGGTCCTAGGAGGGGTGTTTCTCACTGTCCCTACAGTCAGGAAGGGACAGATTTCCATCTTACTCTCAATCTCACCCCAGCTGCTGGATTCAGTGCCCAGGACTGGTCACCCAAGAATATCTAAGGACTGAACAAATGTATGATCAAACCAACATGACAAAGGACAGAAGGAATGAGAGGCTTAACGGAGACAGCAGCAATGCACTGCAGGAGGCTGGCTGCAAGGAACCAAGGCATTTTTATGGATGAGACAGACTTGACCTTGAAAGACTTTAACAACTAGAGAACAGAGATAAGAAGATTTTAAAGGGAGAGAGCTGTGTCATAACAGAGACATCAGAGCCTGTGAGCGACTGCTGGGTGGGGAGAGATCATTGAAAGCCTGCAGTGTAGAGGCTGGGCACCTGAGCCCTGGGGATCTCTAAACCTCCAGGGAGGCGAGAAAGGACACAGGGATGGTACTGGGGAGCCCGAGGGACCTAGCTCAAAGGAAGCCGATTTGACTAACCCGTCGAAGTTTTTACTTTATTTGTGGACAGCAGGGAAATCTACCACTGAGAGTCTCTGAGGAGTGACTGGATTGCTCAGATGTATTCATTAGAAGATGGCTCTGCTAGGGACCGTTCAGGAGATAGAGTGTGGAGACAAGGTCGGTGAGGGAGGAGAGAGAGTGGCAGAGCACACAGGCTAGCACCCTTTCTTCTACCAGATTCCATGCCCATCTCCTCTAGAAAGAGTATTTTGAACCATGTTTCTAGTCTCATGTTTCACTCAGGAATATTTGTCAAATGAAGAAGGACCGTATCTTCCCTGCTCTGTGTACACACTGCTAACATACGGCCATAGAGAGGAAGTTAGTTAACACGAAAGATACACCATGATGTTCCGTCTGGTCAGGGTTAATAAGTCTCCTCTGATTAGATGCATCAAGCCTTCACTCTGAGAATAGGAAGTGGAGAATGCTCTTCAGACCCTGGAGCCTCTCCATTACTGTCTGCAAAGCGGTTCTGAGCAGGGGCTTCTGTCACCAGGAGTTGTTCTCACACAGTAATAGAGATGCCTTATTGCTGTGGTTCTAAACGCTTTAGAAATACATTAGATATTGTCAAAGAGACAAGAGCTATGCCTCTCTTTGTCTCATCTTTTCGACACTATCACATGCACTTCTACAGCATGCAGAACCACAGCAATAAGGCATCTCTGTTGCTGTGTGAGGCCAGCTCCTCCTTCTGAAGCTCACAGCCACCTTGAGGGGTCTGCTTGTGAGCACCATCTTGTCTCATTTTATAATCCTAAGGGAACTCCATATGTTCCTCGGTCATTTGGACACAGTTCTCTATGCCAGTCTGTGGTTAATTCTGATAGTAGTCACCCCAGTGCAGACTTGCCCTGTTCTGACTGTGGTCAAAGCTGTCTCCTCCTTCTTTGTTTCACAAAGTCATCTGAAGTGGGATGTGGAAAGGGAATGAGAAGCCCATGGCCGCACCTCCCTGAGCACTCCCACTCTTGTCTGCTCTTGGAAGCTAAGCAGAATCAGGCCTGGATGGGTAAAGGAAAGACAGCATGACAACATGGCAGGAACGGCTGTAGGAGTCAGAGTCTGTTGAGTACATGGAAACAAGTCTGAGAAACGGTTGGTGGTGTTTTGTATTTTCTTTATCCATTTTCATGTATGGGCAGTATGTATGCATCTCGGCACACATATGTGCATGTGTGTTATGTGAAAGCCCAAGGCTGATACCGGGAATCATCCTTGATCACTCTTCCACCTTATTTGATGCAGAGTCTGTCTCTTAATTGAACCCAGAACTCACTGGTTCAGCTAGTCTGGGTGGCCAGCTTGCCCTCAGATCCCACCTCTGTCTTCCAAGGTGGATATCACTGGGACCTGCACTCTGGTCCTTACAATTACATAGTAATCACCTTAACTACCGAGTGATATTCTCAGCCCAGATTGTATTTCTAGTATGGGTAATTGGAAGAATGAGGATTTTATTATTTATATTACAAGAATTTAAGGTACTGATTTAGAAAATGTCCCATCCTACCAGGGTCCTTTCTCCAACCATTAGCAGCCTCCTTGAAGTGCTCACACACATGCACTCCCACATATATACACACACATTCACATGCACTCAAATACATACATGCACACACACAAATCAAGTGCATAGATGCACTCCTGCATACATGCATTCAGGCATACACACAAAGGCACGCATGCATGTATGCACACACACTCCAGATAAAAGGATATGCCAAAGCAAGTAAAGAATGTTGTCAAGTTTTACTGCTCACTTCCTTCAAAGCCCAAACTCCTGCCATCTCTCACCACACACTGGTCACAGGAAGGAGATAATCCCAAAGAGACCTAGATGTGAGACAGACAGGCAGATTGCTGGCTCTTACTGCCTTAGATAGGGGGAGGAGAAGGATGAGAGGCAGGTGGTCAAACCTGCTTGCATGGAGAAGGCCCTGAATCAAGGAACTGCCAAATAGAGGAAGAATTGGTGAGAAGGATGTCCTACCAATACCATGATTTCGTAAAGGATGGTAAAACGCAGAGCCCAAGGCAAACACACCCCATTCCTTGTTTTCTTATGAGCCAGGAACAAAAAATATCTTTACATTTTTAAATTTAGTCATTCTTTACTTAATGATGGATATATTTTAAGTGCACTTTTAGGTGTTTTAGTCATACAAGCACGTGAGTCCACTTACACAATCTAGATGGCATACACCACTACACACAGCTGCTCTACTTGCCACTCACTGTCAGCTGCAAGATTATGCAGCCTGTAACTATATTGGCGAAGGATGGAGAAAATAATATTTCATAACAAGTAAAAATTAACACTTTACTATCTAGGTATAAAGTCTCACTATCTAGGCACAGTCATGCTCATTCTGAGAGAAATCGACTATGACTCCTTTTAGCTTCGATGGAGAAGGTGTCGCTGACAAAGCCTGCCTGGCCCAAACATCACCAACTCCTTTTCTGAAGCAATGTTAATGTCACCCAAGCAAACGTGCCCTGATTGGATTTAAAAGATGGGATCCATCAATGTCTCCTTGATGCAAGAAGCAAGGAAAGCAGGAAAAGGAGCCGCTGCCTGCTTCTTTGAAGGTGTCTCCTGGTGCGATAAACCTAAAGGCCCAGCTGTGGTTCCTCCTCCCCATTCCCTCCCTCCCGGGCATCTCTCTCGAGCATCTCGAGCATCTCGGGCTGGGAGTGGGGGCCGGGGAGGAAGGGGAGAGGCTTTTTCTGAGGATCTTACCTTACTGCTCTTTTAGAGAAAGGCTTCCTCTGACAAACTCCAATGAAACAGCCCTCTGAGATGATCTGAGTTTGCACACTTACCTTTATTTGGGGTGGGCTTGTACACATACCTTTTTTTCAGGGTAAACCAAGGCTAGACGTATGAACCGTGGAGAGTGGGAAGGGGTTCTTCTGAGGGTGACGTTTCATTGGCTGAGGCTTAAGATTCTGGGGATAGCTCATTTGCATGGAGAAGCATTTCAGGAAGTTAAACCTGTAATTTCCTCAGGGATTATGTGAAATCCCTCAGGTAGCGTGTGGGTTAGGTTCTCCAGATCAGGTGGAGAAGAGGAAGCCGCGCTAAGACAAGGGAGCCCTGCATTTTGCACAGAGCTCAGAAAACTGCCTGGATGTGGACCTGGTGGACTACAACCTTAGTAGCGAGGTGCAGCACCTGGAACGTAGGAAGGAGCTAAATTTAGTTGGGTAGCTTTAAGGACATCCTAGAGGTGACTAGACTTTTGGATGAATGTCCCAAAGCAGAGGTAAGGATATTATATCATGCAAGCATCTAGCAAGGAACTAGTAAAGGAGCTAGTAAATGAACTAGTAAAGGAACTAGTAAAGGAACTAGTAAAGCTATAGCTAAGGTTTCCTGAGGACCCCAGGGAGCATCAAGATCACCTGCTAAAGGTGCCTGGGGAGATGTTTTCCTGCTGAGGCTGGCATCACATCTGAGATAGAACCTCTGAACCAAGTGTGAGCCGAAAAGGAGGGTCCAAGAAAAAAGCCAAAGGGGCCCATTGAAGGAGGGGAGAATCCTGAAAGTAGTGTCAGCCAGGGGTCACAGTGACCTTGGGGAGGCCAGGCTGTTTCAAATGGGATGGAGACAAGCCAGAGTCAGTGGATGGAAAAGGGAGAGAAATGATGAACACGACCTCTTCTGTTATCCTTTTTCTGCAGGGGAGGCTGGAGTCATAAAATGGGTCAGCATGGAGCTGTCTCCTGAAGAAAGACACAGGAAGCTGGCACAATTAACAGCCCTTTTGCTGTCCTCATAGGATGCTGACTTAATTGCTCTCCTCAGCACCTTCATGGGCGGGCAACTGATAGTTAAATCACTATCAAAAACTAAGGTCTGGGCTGAAGAGATGGCTCAGTGGTAATGAGCTCTTGATATTCTTGCAAAGGGTTCAGTTCCCAGAACCCACATGGAACCACTCACAACTCTGGTAACTCCAGTTCCAGGAGGATTCTAGTTCTTTTCTGGCATCAACAGGCACTGCACACATGCAGTGTGTATACGGATAAGCAGGTACAACACATGAATGTAAATTAAATTTAAAAATATATGCTCCCCAAGGTCTGCTGTTTTAGAAACTGCATTATTAGAGCCCATAGTGTCCTGTAAAGGGCTCTGGATATATTTAGACAAACACGGTTACATACGACTGGCTCGTTGAACATATGGCACCCTAGTAGTCACCAAGTGATGCTTGGAAGAAGCTCAATTGAATCACAATAGCAAAGACAAAAGGAATCAAGATAGAAAACTTGGGGGCTGGAGAGATGGCTCAATGGCTAGAGCACTTGATCCGGAGCATCCCTTAGTTCTCGAAATCCAGGTCATGTGACCCACAACTTCCTGTGAGTTCCTATGCAAGGTCTCCAACAGCCTCTTCTGGCCTCCCCAGGCACCCATGCATCTGTGCCATATACACACACATAAACAAGAGTGCTCACTGACACAAGCATCTAGCAAAGGCAGGCCCAGCCTCTCTCTAAGAGCCAAGGGACACAGCCAAACCCATCCTAGCATCATGCTCTTTTTGTCAAGAACCTATAATTTCATTCATAACTTCAGGGAGATAATTATACTATACTAGTGAGAGACAACTTGATGAATAGCTGTTTATTTTCAAAGGAGACATTTTTCATGCATTGGCTGCATAATGGGGTCAGGAGCATAGCAGGCTGTCACTGTCTTTTCTGTATCGTTTAGCCTCCTGGCGGGTTCTATGGGGGAAACAGAGAATTTTCTTATTTTACATAACATAGTATCGTTGGCCTTGCTCTAGCATCACACTTGACAGCAACGGCTGTAAATACGCCACTATCATTTGTCAAACAGTGCCTGCCATGCTGCCTTATTTACACCTCACACTCCGAGTCTTCCCACCCCAGTCCCAGGCTAGGAGGCAGGTCAGGGTCATCATTAGATCTAGCCTCCTGATGGTCTGTAATGATTTGAATAAAAACTGTCCCCACAGGCTCGTAGGGAATGACACTATGAGCAGGTGTGACCCTGTTGGAAGGTGAGGCCTCGTTGGAGGGCGTGTGTCAATGGGGGTGGGGTTTGGGGTTTCAAATGCTCAAGTCAAGCCCGATGTCACTCTCTTCCTGCTGCCTCCCAACCCAGATGTAGACTGGCTCCTTCTCCAGTACCATGTCTGCCTGTGCACTGCCATGCTTCCCCATCATGAAAATAACAGGCTAAACTTCTGAACCTATAATCTAGCCTAACCAAACGCTTTCTTTTCCTTTATAACATGGAGTTGCCATGGTCATGGTGTCTCTTCACAGCAAGAGAAACCTTAACTAAGAAAACCTCCAAACATGCAGACACCAACATGATTGCTGGAGAGTGTCTAATGTATTCTCTATGCTGTGTTAATTGCAAATCACATGCAAGACCTAGATTCTCCTCCTCCCCCTCCTTCCACCCCCCCTCCCCCTCCCTCTTTCCCTCCTCCTCCCCATCCCCTTCTCTCCTCCTCTTCTCCCTCTCCTCTTCCCCTCCTCTTCCCTCCCCCTCTTTTCCCTCCCCTCCCCCTTTCCCTTCCCCCTCCTCCCCCCTCCTCATTGCTCTGAGGGTTAGAATAAACACAGAATATGACCTATAAACAGAAAGCTATAATAACAGATTTATGTTTAGACTAGAAAATACGTAAGCTAGCAAAGTGTTAGTAGCTAAATTTTTCTAATGGAGGTGCATGCTTCTTGTCTAAATGCTTCACATAGATTGACTCAATAAATTCTTGACAGAAATTTTGAGGGTATAACCCCATTTTTCACTATTTTGTAGATGAGGGAAATTAGCCAGCAGGTGGTGAAAGCAGAATTCACCTTCAGAGCATGCGAGTCAGGAGCATAAAAGCTTTCCTGGCGACTATACCCATTGCTGTGGCAGATACTGTACCACACTGCCCCGGTCCTACCCTCCCAGGACTGAGAGGCACAGGCTGCCACTCTTTCAAAGCATACTTCTCTGAAGTTAAGCTTCCCCTCTAGTGAGCAGTCAGTGAAAGGAAATAAAGGCCCAGCCACACACTGCCATTTGGATACCCTTGAAAGACCATCCATGGTCCAGAACTCTCCGAGAATTGGCCCAGCCCTTTAGCTGTAACTGTATTGATTACTCCCAGATTTGCCCAGTCTTGTTCTTTCTCCTCCCTCCAGGCTCGCCTAGAGAACTTAATGAGCTCCTCTACACACACACACACACACACACACACACACACACACACACACACACACACAGAGAGAGAGAGAGAGAGAGAGAGAGAGCATGTGTATTTGTATATATACATACACATTCTAAACACACACCGATACACGCACATGTCTGTGCATGAAGGCACCCCACAGAAATGAACAGGATCAAATCGTGAGAACACAATTACCTGTTTTCCCAGGGGATATGGCAGTGCTCCACCCTCTCGCCTTGCTAGGAATTTTTGGGGAAAGGGTACCTGCTTTTTCATGGAGCAAGGCCGGGGGTTGGGGGGGATGGCTGACTAGAGGGTGAGGAGTTTGTCACCTCTGTTAGTTGCTTTTCTCATTGTCATGACAGTTCTCCTGACAGAGCAACCTGGGGGAGGAAGAATTTGTTCTGGTTCACAGCTTCACGAGGTCCATTACAGTCTGAAGACAGGGACAAGAGGTGGCGCAGTCCTTGTGGTCTGAAGAATAAGCCCACCAGTCACTAACAGGTTTCTCCACTGACGAAATGAGCCGATTGAAGCCGAATCAGAAGTACAAAGTTAGGTTTGCTGAGAGGCGCCTCTAGAGCGAGCTCTCTGAGCTCACAGGTGGGGGTCAGGGCAGTCATGCTCCCCAGCTAAAGCAAGGGGGTTCTGTCGGTTTGGGGGGCACAGGGTGATGACGTGTGAGCTACCAGCTGGGATTTTCCCCATATAAGGTAAAAAAGCTGAGCCCCTGGGTGGGCAATTATGGGTAGGTAGCCGGAAATGTAGAGATGGGAAGATGAGATGTGTTAGCCTGGAATTTTCTCCTTGCGGGCAGGATTCAGGGGAAGAAGAGCAGATGGAGTTTCTTAACCTGTGCAGGGGATAAGCAGGGATTCCATCCAAACAGTCACATCAGCAGCTGACCAGGGAGCAGAGAGAGGACCAGAAGCGAGGCCTGGCTATAACACTCCAAGGTCCATCCCCACTGACCCACTTCCGTCAGCCAGTCCCACAACATCCCCAAAGAGAGAGACCACCTAGAGACCGCTGTTCAAATTCAAGAACCTGGGGGTAGACGTACGATATCCAGTCTCTAACACCACCTATACAACAGATGTCTGTCTCTTGGTAGAGAGAATTTCAGACATAGGAGATTCATTATGAGCCCCTTCGAGATAGGAATATGAGTAAGTGCCCCAGAAGAGAAAAACAATCAGCTCAAGCATCTATTAGAACTGGGGAACCTGACGCCAGATGAGACACCATTTTCTGTAGAAGCCACTATCAATCATTTCTTCTCTCCTACCGCATTACCACTTGAGGAGACTGGACCACGGAGAAGCCATGTGGGGAAACGGGGTTACCAGATGTAATGAATTATTTTAAAGTAAACTGGACACAATCTAGAATCATTGTCTAGATTAGGTTGCTCTTTGGGTGTGACTGTGAAAGATAGTGTTAATTGGGTTGAGTGGAAATGCCCACCCTTTGTGGGTGGCACCATTCTCTAAACAGATTCTGGACCTCAGAATAGTGGAGACAGTGGGCTGAACACTGGCATGTATACACCAACCCATTTCTCCCTGCTCTCTGCTGTGGGTTTAATGCATGTGACTAGCTGCTGACATTTCTTGCTGCCTTGATTTTCCTACAATGATGAAAAGTACCTGGAATTGTGAGCCAAATGAACCCTGCTGTGGGTCTGGAGTCATTCAGAGACTCACCAGCCTGACCATTAATACATTTTAACAAAGAAGGAGCTTTTGCACAGATACTCACACCAGGTTTACACCAGGACTTGAGATTTCTGAACACAGGATGCAGCCACTTTAGCCAGGCATTTATAAAGCCAAAAAATACAAAGTTACAATTTGTTTGCATGCAAGTAGATGGTCTTCCAGAAACAGAAACTGCAGGGGAAAAAAAAAACACCTTAATGGCCCTTAGTATTGAAGGTCTAATTTTGCACAGAAATTTTAAACTTTCAAATATAAAGTTAACTATCAACATAACAATATCCATCCCAACCCTTTCTCCCTTAAGTAGCTTTTGTTCGAGTATTTTATCACAACAACAGGAAATGAAAGGACACCAGCGATGTCATGCTCTTCTCCCGTCTGAGTGACAGCCTGTGCTGAGGAACGAGAAACACAACTAGAGTATGGGACTAGACTTTTTAATTTCTAAATTAGAGTGTTGCTTGCCATTTAAAGTGATCAAAGAATAGAATTATGTTGGGCAGGCAGTGATTTATCCCTTTCAAATAAATTGCCAAGATGTTATGACTGACTGTCTTAGTTAGGGTTTTACTGCTGTGAAGAGACACCATGACCAAGGCAACTCTTGAAGGACAACATTTAATTGGGGCTGGCTTACAGGTTCAGAGGTTCAGTCTATTATCTTCAAGGTAGGAATATGGCAACACCCAGTTAAGCATGGTGCAGGAGGAGTTGAGAGTTCTACATCTTCATCTGAAGGTTGCTAGTGGAAGACTGACTTCCAGGCAGCTAGGATGAGTATTTGAAGCCCACAGCCACAGCAAAACATCAACCCCAACAAGGCCACACCTCCTAATAGTGCCACTCCCTGGGCCAAGCATATATAAATTATCACATTCCACTCCCCGACCCCCATAGGCTTATTCAAACATGAGTCTATGGGGGCCCATACCTATACATAGCATAATGCAAAATGCATTTAGTCCAACTTCCAAAGTCCCTACAGATGATAGCAGTCTCAACAATGTTTAAAGTCCAAAGTTCAAGGTCTCTTTTGAGATTCATCCTATCTCTTAACTGTAAACCCCAAAGCAAGACAGGAAACCTCTGGGAAAACTCCAAACTTTGCATCTCCATGTCTGATGTCAAAGCGGTCTTCAGATCTCCAACTCCTTTTTCATCTTTGTTTATAGCAACAAATGTCTATCTCCTGGGCTGATTCTGCTCCCGGCTTTCCTCAGCAGATAGCCCACAGCTCTGGCATCTCGAACATCTTAGGGTCTCCAAGGCAACTTCAGCATTACAACTTCTTGTTCCAATTTCTGGGATCCACACATGATCTTCTGGGTTCCTCCAAAGGGCTGGTGTCACTTCTCCAGCTCTACCCTCTGTAGCACTCTGAGCTCAGGTTGATCCACTCCACTGCTGCTATTATTCTTGGTGATCATCCCATGGTACTGGCATCTCCAATACACTGGGGTCTTCCACTGCTACTAGGCTTCATCAATAGCCTTTCATAGGCTCTCTTCATGATGCCAAACCTCAAATCCTTTGCATGACTCCTTCAGTCCTGGGCCATCAACTACAACTGAGGCTGTACCTTCACCAATGGCCTTCCACGGCCTCTCACAGTGCCAGTCCTCAGCTGCTCTTCATGATGCCTCCATGTCTTCAAAACCAGTACTTCCTGAGTGACTCTTACACATTACCGAGTACAGCTACGGCAAGAGGTACAACCCTGACTATCTGTGGAACACAGCTTCTTCGTGCTCTCAGAAAACACTTCCCAGAAGATTTCACCTCAGTGATGCTGGTCTCTTCTTAATCACCACTAATTTCTTAGCTCCAGTTAACCAGCATCAATTGTCCCAGTCGTCCCTTCTACTTTTCACTCTAAAGCCAGAACCACAAGGCCGAAGCTGCTGAGTTCTGCTGCTTGCAGGAGCGGGAACATGTTCCCCACCTTATGCTGTTACCAGCTTTCTGTTTTCTAACTCCCTAGCCCAAGCATAAACAAATCCTCACACTGACACAAACAAAATGGCATTTGTTGAAAGAGGGTTGCCTAGTCAGCACCCCGGTTACATTTTTATTCTTGATTCTCATCTGAACTGGCTTACTGTACAGCAGGATGTTAGTGCATTTCCTGTAGGTCTTGGGAGGTAAGGGAACAAGACTGGAATGCAGTCTTTCTGGAGGGAAGATGTTGCTGCCCGCCCCACCACTCTGCACTGGGAGATGCCTAGGGTACCACACATCTGAAGACACAGGGATGAGCTCCTGCCAGCCAGGTCCTAGCACAGATAGGAGTTAAGTTGTGAGAAAAACACTAAAGATCCAAGATGGCATCTCCGTCCCCAGACACCACACACACACACACACACACACACACACAGGCACACACAGAAGCACACCAACTTTGGCTTAACCACCACAGAGACTCTGAGCCATTCCACTTCCCTGAGCATCTCTTCATCTTGCACTCTGTAACTAGAGTAACTAAAAGAGATAAATGTGTGTGTGTGTGTGTGTGTGTGTGTCTGTCTGTGTGTGTGTGTGTTGAGGTGATGGAGTGGGGGAGGTTAATAGCTCATCTCTGTCTGAAACACCTGCTGAATCAGTGGGGGGCTCCCACAGGAAGCAGATGGTCCACTCAAAATAGAACAACGTGAGGCCAGTCTATTTACAAAAGGCACTTGCAAAGGTGCTAGTGAAGGGTGGTGTGTCCTGGGCCTTGAATACCTAGACCTAAGGGGTAGCTGGAAGGCAAATACTCCCAAAGCCTTGGAGCCCCAGAGTGTAGGAAAAATTGGAAACCTTCTAAACCATTTGTCTAAATATTTGAAATTTATCACTCGAATCACCAAACCAATGTGTTCTAATTGTTGCCTCAGCAAATCCCCGTGTGGCAACCTGAAAACCTCAGAAGCCATGGTTCTCAGACTGTTCCGAATCCTATGCTGTGTGGCAACCTGAAAACCTCAGAAGCTATGGTTCTCAGACTGTTCCGAATCCTGTGCTGGAACAATGTAGATGGGAAGAGACTCCAGCCCCCCACCCCCAACTCCCACCCCTCTCCATTCTGTCATCACTATAATCTCTGCTGTGACTCAGAGAAAGCTCGCTCATACAGATGGATACCCAGGCCTCACACCCACGCTAACCCCAGCACTCCCCATAAATGCATTACATGCCCTTTGGTAGGCTAAGGACCCTGCAGAGAGAGTACAGTCTGTGACAATGACAGAATGGAGGGATAGGCACATACATGTCTCTGTTCTTCCCACTCTGAACCCTGGGGAAGCTTTTGCAGTTCTTTCTCATAATGCCTTCTTATTTTTACCGCTTCCTCTTCTACTTCCAAGTCCTCCAGTATAGATATGATTTCTGACACTGTAATTTCAGCTTCTTTGAAATCATTCTCACCTTGGTGTCTAAGAGTTTCCTCAGAGATTGAACCATTCTGGTTCTTAAGCAGGAAGGTAAACAACTCAAATAGCTTCAGGAAGTCCCTGAAACTGACCAGATTTACTAGGCTCCTCCCTGCCAGCATTGGCAACAACAGCTAAGAGTCTTTCTTAGACAAACTAAGCTTCAAAGAAGACTCTGAGAGTAGACCCAGAACAAGTCATCTATGGAACATAAAAATCATAAATAAAAGATCCATGCTCTTATTAGTTGATAATGTAACCTTGGAACAAGTCTATCTGCAGGGGATCTTTAGCCAGAAAATACTTAAATATGACTATAGTTTACTTGAAATTGAATCAGGAAAACATAGTCTTTGCTATGTTCTTCATGATTCTTGTATTTAGAAGTTATGGCTGTGGTATACGAAGTAAAGTCAATATTGTTTGGCATTTGAGATGTTACACCAATTTGAAATTCAAATAGACAGGTCCACTGGGGAGAGTATGGATTCTTATCTGAAAAGCAGGTGTATGTGTGTTCCTGTGTGTGTGTCTGTGTGTATGCTGTGTGAATACTGTGTGTATGTGTGTCTCTCTGTGTGTGTCTGTGTACTAGTGTATATATGCTGTGTTTATGTGTATGTATGTGTATCTCTCTCTCTCTCTGTGTATGTATGTGTGTGTGGTGTGTGTGTGTGTTTCTGTGTCTGTGTCTGTGTATGTGTATGTGTGTGTCTGTATATGCTTGCATGTCTATGACAAATATCTGGTACTGGCAGGAAGAAACAAGGCCATGCCCTTCTAATCATAATATAGACTAATAGGGTGTTATATGGAAAGCTGCCTATTTCTCTGAAAAGCTAAGGATGTCTGGGAGATGGGTTTGGGCCTGATAGAGGTACCCAGCCAGTGTGAAGGGAAGACCCCCGATGGGAAATGCACTGGAGACACAACCATTGATGGCTTTATAGCTTTGCTTCGAGCATCTTTGTTTAGGGCTTGACTTACTAAAATTTCCCTGCATTTGCCTCACTATTTAGTAAAGTTTAACTGGGGCAACAGACTCCCTCAAAGGCATTTCTGCTTCTCTGAGACCAGTCTTCAGCGTGTGGCATTCCAGAAGACTTGACAGTGGCGACAGCTGGAACCAATGAGGATCCTCTAAGAGAGAATTCAGGAGTGGTGGAGAAGTCCCCACACTCAAGCGGCCTCTTTCTCCCACCCTGGGAGTAGCTGAGCATTGCTGTAACATAAGGCCAGGCTGAGATGGTTCTAATGTAGTCTTGTGTCTTGGCCCATGGCTCCAACAAGCTCTCACCTGTTCGCCTGTTCTTTCTGTTCTCTGTGGCTCTGCAAGAGAAGCCCACATGTCTGCCAGAAGGACACCACCAGGAAGGGAGGTCACGGAGACGGTAGAAGTGCACAGCCTCCCTCCCGGTCCTCTGCTGGGTGAAAGCTTCCCGTAGAAGTTCTAGAACTGTTGTGAGTCTGAAGCATTTAACCCACGTCAGGCCTTCTGCTTACACAAACTTGAACCTTCTGTGCACAGATGTGATAAGACTCTGCACCCTTGGACTATGGAGTTAAACCACAGGCTGAGGGTTCCCTTCACCCAGACATGACTTACAGCCCCTGTTTTGTTCCACCAAAGCTTATTTCAGGTCAGGCTCAGGAGTTCATTCTCCCAGGTCAGTCTCAGACAATATCACTGGTTAAATGCTTTCTGTAGAACTAGGAACTGAAAGCGGGAAATTATAATGAAGAGAAAGAAAAGTGATGCTTTCAGGATGAGGTCAGTCTTTTTCCAACTTCCACTTGCTATTCACACATCCCATTCACTTCTATCAAAGTTGCTGGCCATTCTGCACCCTGATGTCTTTATTTATAAACTGCAGGCTGCTTTGCAAACATTAAGAGAAGCAGCATGCAGAAAGAATGCTAGGCCTAAGCTGAGCCTGCCTCCTTCCCTCAGCCCTAATGGAAACATATTATGGACAGGACAGAACATGGGCAGCTTGACCCACAGCAGCACGATATGCACTGCTTGGTTCTCTACCTTCCAAATAAATTGTTTAATTAATTTCATGGCAAAAAAAGAAAAGAAGAGCTGGCAGCTTGCCAGGGTTAATGGGATCCTTTTGTCGGACTTTGCAGCCTGAGATGAACCAAGCTCTCACCCAGTGTTAATCTGCAGAGCACCATAGTCCAAATTAGACAGTGTTACAAGTCTGACGCTCAAGGATGGAGAATGTGTTGCTTTTAAAGCAGTGGTCTTGGAGCCAGCTATAGGTTAGATCTATAGGGGACACTCCAGAGCAGGGCCCAGGCTGCTCCCACAAGCATCCAGACTGAGTTTCTGGGCATCAGTGTTGCTTTTAATGGCATAGCAGTGGGCAATGAACCCTTTGAGGGCAGCCATTGGGTCCTGCAAACACCAGGCTCACAGGTGGACGCCAGCTGCAGAAAAAGCATCCACTGGCCGTTTCTGCTCTTCCCTCCAACTCTATAACCTTGTCCTCCATCCTGCCATGTCAGTGATAGTCCCTGTCTATCACCAAACTGCCTCTGGACCTCCTATAGTCTCCTGGATCCATGGTGCCAAGATGATAGAGGGTACACTGAGGAGATGGAGAAAGGGAAATAAATGTCCCTCTCTGCGTTGGTCCAAAGACCTGCCTGAGGAGCATTTCCCAGATGACTATTGCGGTATTGGTCCCTTTCAAAGATTACTCTTACCTGCCTGTTGGATTACGGCCGGTTTCCAGTATCGGCACAAGACTCACAGGAGGGTCCCCTGTTATGCATTTCCAGCAGCACATTCAGTCTCTGCTAGGCTGGTTTGCAACTCACACTAAGAAATGAGAACCTCAAAATGTTATTCTGACCATGCCCAGAAGTCTGTAAGTACCTACAGTCTCTGGAGACCCTTCCCAGAGGGGCTGGTCATTAGGGAACCTGGGATGAAGCGAGGGGTTATTCTGGTCAAAGAGATCTGTCGTCTTTTGTGACTTCTGTGTCCTTGTGCTGAATTCCTCGCAGAGCCTGGATGTCTCAGTCTCCTGTTAAACCCCAGTGTCTGATTCTAGACTTGCAGAACCCTAAGTCTCCAGCACTGCTTTCTCAGGGCTGAGCTGCCCCTGGGGTTTTGCCATTGTAGCATTGTGTGCGTTGTTCTATTGTCTATTACAAAAATGATTCTCAAATGTTTTTATCATGAAATGCCATAGGTTCTGTGAAATAGTCAAGCGAGACTAAAGAGAAAACAGAATGTCTCTCTCACAACCGCTACTGTCCAGGGTTAACTGCCTTCGATTTGGTGTATATTATTGTAGATCTTTTACTCAGGGCTATATTTTAGCATTCATCACTAGACCACAGTGCATTTTACATAAAACACTTGGTAGTAATTTTCCGGTCTCCTTGACCATGGGTTCAAACATTTGCATGATGCTTATTGTGTTTGGAGGTGCTGTAAACAGGCGTTTGCCAAGTATCAATTAAATGGCCATTTTTAATTTTTCATGATTGTAACTAATGGTACGATAAATGTTATTATGTACTTTTTTCCATTCTGGATCATTTATGTTGGTTTGATTCCCATTAATGGAATTACTTAGCAAAAGAAAACAATCTAAAGAAGCAATTTACAACTTAATAGGGTGATAGGAAAATAAGAAAGATACACAGTCAAACAACTTATTGGTTAAATATGTTATAGTTCATTTGTATTATTAAATACTACAAAGCTATTAAAATAATGCTACAGGAGAAAATTTAATATTATGAGATTTACCCTGTGTAATAATTTATAAAACAATGTACCCAAAATTATATGTAATTTGCATAAAAGCCTTTAACATGTTTATTTATGTGTGTTAGTTGTATAAAGGCATTTAAATTTTTCTATTTATTTTTGATTATGTGTATGTGTGTGTATCCACCATCTGGATGTGCACTGTGTACATGCTGTGCCCAGAGAGGCCAGAAGAGGGCAGGTCCCTTGGAACTGGAGTTACAGTTAGTTGTGAGCTAACTGATATGGGCACTAGGAACCACACTTCACTAGGAACCAACTTCACTAGGAACCAAACTCCAGATCTTCTGCAAGTACTCCTCACAGCTGAGCCTTCTCCAGACCTATGCATAAAAGAATTTCTATAACCAACATAAGTCAATGCAATTTATATATGAGTACAGCTGGGGTCCAAGAATCGCCCCACAAACCACAGGAACACTGAACTCAGTCAAACAGGAATGATTGATTGAGCACACACTAAAGACTGATTGACCTGGGCAGCAGCTCAGGCTGGAGAGCTAAAAGCTACATGCTGGACATTTTTCAGAACCAGCTTATAAAGGCTAAAACAGCAAAACAAAAACAAAACAAAACAAAAAACAAACAAACAAAAAAACAACCAAGCAAACAAACCCACACACAGTGAGCTCATACATGGGTGCTGGAAGTCCTACCCAGTGAGCCCAGTGAGAGTCAGCCCTGACTCAAGCCATGTTAGACAGAACAGTTCTTATTGACCTTTAGTTTGATGGGTTCTAGGTGAGGATTATAGTTGTGTGGAATTTCTTAGGATTAACAAACCTCATACCATATAGAAAGTAACAGGCAGGGTGTTTGGTCAGCGTGACCTTGCTCTGAATCTAGTTATTTTTCTGAGTCAATGACTGGCAGACATTTTCCAGCAACAATATGAAATAGCAGGCAGGAATGGAACAAAATGGCTACAGCTATGCTCAGGGGCAGGCCTCAACAAATACAATGTTAAAGAGCAGCTGGATCTGGGAGCATGGAAGGCGCCTTCCCGGACTCCTGGACTCCAACAGTACTCATGTCTAAATTGAATTACCAAGAATGAAGATTTATTAGAAAGCTGCCACAATAAAAGATGTAGCATCTGTGTGAGAATGATTTTAAAAAGCAAAGAATTCAGGGGTGTCCGACTGCTTGCTGAAAAGAGCCAGAGTCTAGATTCTAGGCTTTGCAGGAGAGCAAGTCTCTGTCACCACCATTGAGCAGAGTGAGAAGAGCCACATGTGACAAGTGCACACAGGTGGGTTCAAACACAACCCCTTTACAAAACAGACCTTAGCTGCCCTGTGCTTAGAATAAATCCAGAAACAAGTGTAGAAGTGGGTTCAGTAGCCACTCGGATATGCAAGTGTCCAAATAGGACCAGGAAGTGATGTTATAGTATACTTGTATGATACAAATTAGTAGCTGTATTTCAAAGAAGGCCTCCTTGTTCACCTCCTACTAAGGATGAAAGAAGCTAGCCTGAAAAGGCCAATACCAGGCAGAGGCAGCCCAGGAGGGCAGAAGGCACGAGACAGAGCAGGCCGTTAGTGACTGGGTGAAATCAGGTAGCATTTAGGTCCCTAGTAATATCCCACTGATGGCTTGGACTCGGTCTATTCATTTGTGGTAAGTTGTCACTGTCTGCATTTATAACAAGGAAGCCTTCCTCTGTGTGTTTTGTATTTTTTTTAGCTTCTAAAAGTGATGAAGATATATCCGAAAAGAAACAGGCTTTGAGATCAGCCGATGCGATCTAAAGTTGACAAACCAGGAAATACAAGTAACTTATATCTGAAAAGAAACAGGCTTTGCGATCAGCTGATGAGATGTAAAGTTGACAAACCAAGAAATACAAGTAACTTCTTTTCATATTTTCACCCAGAACAGGGTTGTACAGTAGAACTTTCTAGAACAGTGAAGTGTTGCATAACGGACCCACCCAACATGGTGGCTTCTAGCTGCTGGGGTATAGAGCACCTGAGTTGTAGCGAGTGACTGAGAAACTGGAGTTTACTTCTTATTTAATCTTACTCAGTTTTCAATAGAGTCTCGCTCTATGCACAGCTAAGCTTCTTAAACTGGGGTCTTTACCCCAACACCACTGAATGGGCTATGAAAAGCCTGACCACAGCAAAAGACAGGTAATGGCCAAGAGATCATTCACAATCACACATGAAGTGAATCCCAAGTGTTGCTGACAGTATTTGATTGTGTTACATCATGTGACCTCACGGCAGCCCCGGTTGTAAGCACACACTTACATATCCTGCAGGTTCATGCCACCATGGCATGCTATTCTGGTCAATCTTACCTGAAACACCCTGTCTCAGATTCAGTCTGAGTTATGTTATGTTTCGCTGCACACGCAGTTTTCTGTCCTTACAGAAAGTTAGCAATTTAGTAACTGGAAACAAAGGCATTATTTTCCCACCAGCACAATTCAGCATGCACATTTCAAAGTTTATCTCTGTACTATATTGTGTTAAAGTGTTTGATATTAAAAACTGTTGACTCACTGTTGTTTGAATGTTGGTGTGGTGGCACATGCCTTTAATCACAGCACTCGGAGGCAGAGGCAGGAGGGTCTCTGTGAGTTCAAGGTCAGCCTGGCCTTCAGAATAAGTAATAGGATAGCCAGGGGCTACACAGCTACACAGAAAAAACCCATCTCAATAAATAAATAAATTGATCAATCAATCAATCAATCAATAAACGAGTAAATAAATAAATTTGCTATCTTATTTGCTGATTTCAGGTTCATGAAAATATTAAATAAACTTTTACTTCGGATTAGGACAGAATTCCCAGTGACTTCTGAGATAGGCTCAAACAGACTTCTAGTATTTTATACTAAGTGCTTATGCAAAGCGTCACTTTGGCATTGATAATTATAAAATCAAAATATCCGTCAACTCTCAAAGGCTTCGAAGATGCTCCATGCTCTGCAGTATCAAATGTGCAGCCAAGGTTTAATTCTTCATTTAAGAAATAGGCACATTCCTCTCATTAGTATACAAATCTGTTTCATCTTTAAAAAATGGCAAATATATGTGTGTCAATGAATATGTATGCCTTTAAAATAAATTTCATTATAATTTTTATCAGTAAAGTTTGGATTTACATGGCTACTTTACATACGTATATACCCTGGGTCACATAAAGAAACTCTCAGGCCAGAAGGGACAATGAATAGAAAGAGTAAGAAGCTTGGCCCCAAAGCCCAGCACGCTGGGCAGCAGAAATCAGGAATGATGGAGCAGTCACCATGGAAACAGAGTCCAGCAAACCGTCCGTCCAGTTAGGTTAGTGAGGTCTCGAGAGGGAGCCGAGCTAGAACTAGGGTGCTTTTATAGAAAATCTCTGCTGGGCCTGGAGAGTTGGCTCAGTAGTTAAGAGCACTTGTTGTCGCCAAGGAACCTGTTTGACTCCCAGCATCCACATGGACGCTCGCCACCTCCTGAAGAATCAACAGGTGCACAGACACACGAAGGCAAGCACTCACACACATAAAATAAAAAAATAAATATAAACAAACAAACAAAAACAAAAAACCCCACTCTTCTGTGTTAACTGGCACCAAAGTTTCTAGCTCTATTACTTAGAAATTGAAATTAAACATTAGGGCCAGTAAGATAACTTGGCAGTCTGGAAGCCTGAGGGCCTAAATTCAGTTCCCAGGACTCACATGGTAGAAGGGCTGAGATCCACTATACGAGTTGCCCTGTCACCTCCACATAAACAAACACATTTTTTACATGTTTGTATGTAAAACACACACACATTTTAAGCTGGGTATGGTGGCACATGCTTTTGATCCCAGCACTAGGAAGGTGAACACAGGAGGACATCTGTGACTTCAAGGTCAGCTTGGTTTACATGCGAGTTCTAGGACAGCCAGGGCAATGTAGAGAGACCCTGTTGTTAAAAAAAAAAAAAGCAAACAAACAAACATAACCAAAAACATAGCATAATCAGGCAAACAAACAATAGTTTTTCCAAAAGAAATAAAACTAGGAGAATGTATCTAAACATATTAATAGGGTTGATCTTACAGTGATAATTTTTTTTTCAAGGACAGATTTTTCTTGAAATGTTCTTTTTCTTTTAAAAAGTATTATCCATATCTCCAAGTTAAAACCTTAAACCATTTAAGGTGAAAATTCTTAAATTAGTAAACTCAAACTTAAACCATGAAGTGAAAAACAAATCAAAACCAAAACTTTAACTACTGACCACAAACCAGAATTATTTTTAGCTTTCACCATGCTTCTACTGTAAGGGAAATAATGTTTGCAATGACAGCTGGTCACCTTCTCAATACTTAGTATCTAAACTTGCTAAATTGTTTCCCATAGTAGGGTTCTTCCTCTACCTTCTCCCCAAGCCATAGAGGCTGGGTTTGCGTTGAATCAACACTCAGGATTTGGTGGTAGCCATCTTTGCATTTGGGATGCTATGAACAGGTCCCTCTGCAGCAGTGGCCTTGCCTCCCTGCTGAACTGTCTTGGAGTTCAGCAGCGAAGTACAGGGGCTGGTTTTAGTGGACTTCACAGAGAGTCTGTGGTGAAAATAACTGTAAGTCTCTAATTGTATCCATCTTCCTTCTGGACTCTCTCCATCTGGGCTTTGTATC
The DNA here is from genome assembly GCF_011064425.1 of Rattus rattus. Lineage (NCBI taxonomy): Eukaryota > Metazoa > Chordata > Mammalia > Rodentia > Muridae > Rattus > Rattus rattus. The sequence goes on from NC_046155.1 coordinate 87,814,698, forward strand.
CTCAAGCTCAGTGTGCCCACACCAACTCCTCTGTCTTCTCTCCCTCAAGAAGAGTGGTTCTTGACCTTTCTAGTGCTGCCACCTGTTAGTACTATTCCTCATGTTGCAGCGATTCCCAAGTATAAAGTTATTTCATTGCTACTTCACACTGTAATGTTGCTACTGTTATGAATCTTAATATAAATATCTGATATGTGACCCCTCTGAGAGCCACTGCTCTAGAAATACAACAATGTTACCTTCATCTACCCAGGTAGCCAAGGACTCTGCACTTACCGTTCCCTGCTCTGGAGAAAAGACTGGAGAGAGCAAGCACCTGACAAGAATGCCTTTCTTCCTGTTTGTTCTTCCTGGCTAATGCTAATGCCTCCTTCAAGACCTGCAGCAACTGTCAGCTCTTCAGAATCTGCTGATTAGAGAGGCTAATCACAGTGACCTAAGGTCCACGATTCAGGGCAAAGCTGTCCAGCCTTCAACACAGGCTCAAGGACAATCAGGGACAAAGCTGTCTGTCACACTAACGTAAGGATCCCTGGCTATGGCCCTGTCACTCAGGAGCTAATATATTTTGCAAAGATTAGAGTAGTAAGCGGGTGAACTTTGTAGTACATAAATTTTAATACTTAATAAAGCTGTTAAAAAATTAAACCAGGAGGCTGAAGACGTAGCTCATTAGTAGAGCACTGGCCTAGCATTCACCCTCTAGCACTGCATCAACTGGGTGTGGTGGCACATGTCTAGAGTGCTAGCACTCAGGAAGTAGAGGCATGAGGATCAGAAGTTCAAAGCCACCCTCAACTACATAGAGAGTTTAGGGCTAGCCCAAGCTACAGGAGACCCTGTCTACAAACAAAACAAAATAAAACAAAGGTCAACTAGGAATTTTGGGATGCTTAACCTTTTGGTAAATACTATTTGAGGCAGAGAGCCTGAGAGAGACTCTGCTACTGTGAAACTATGTTGGCTGCCTACAAGGTAAAGTTCTAACAGCATGATATGTACGAGGACCAGAGAGAGGTGAGGGAAAGATGGGATTTGCCAAGGGGAAGATCACCAGGCTGTAAGAGAGGGACTGAGTTGCTCCCCAGATGTGCTGCATCTTCCCACAGTGGTCCACCCACAGTCTTAGTCCACGGTCTTCCTTACAGTAACCACCACCTCTGCCTTTTAGGATAAAGTCATTGGATTTGGACCTAAGAGCTGATAATGACATCTCTTTTGATGGATGAAGTAATCATTTGTATGTAAGCCTACAGGAAATACCTTTACATGGGAATGAATGTGGTTCTCGAGTCAAACTGACAGTTAGTATAGGACGTACCTCCTAATAGACTCAGATGTTGAAAGCGTACCTCCCCACAAGCTGGTGGACTGCATTATTGAGAGGTAACTGGAGCAGTAGGCTCCTGACTTGGTCGATGTATTAATCCACTAATGAGCTAATACTGGATGGGTTATTAAAAGCTGGTTCTGATTGGTGAAAGTAGGTAGGTCTCAGTGGGGGTGGAGGGTAGGAGGGAGGGGAGGGAATCTTTGAAGGGAATCTTTTGCCCTGGCCCCTTTCTCTGTCCTGGACACTAGAACATGAACTATCTGTTCCCTGCCGCAGTCTGGCCAGCATGGTGTGCCGTGCTGCCTCTTCATGGGCCTATAGCAATGGAAAAGGCTGACTCTGCATTAAAACCTGTGATATCATGAGCCCAGGGAAATCCTTTATGTTATTCATCTTCTGTATTTGTCACAGCAATAAAAATTAATACCAAGGCAGACCTGAATGTTAACCTGAGCTCACTTCTTGCCTAAGAACCAGGTTCTGGGCCCAGGTTTTGTCACAGTTTTAGGACAAGCCCAGTAACAGGGAAGATTTATACGGATAACAGGAAAAAAAATCAGATCCTGTGCTTGGTCTTACTAAATTCACAAATCTATTTGGCTGGTCTAGGACTTGGTGGTGGAAGCCTCGTCCTGCTCATTTGGGATTCCACTTTGGCACATAGCACTTTGCCTGGGATGTAGATGGTACTCAGCAAATAGTTTCCCACTTAATTCAACAATTAAGTCTATAGACTCTTATGTTCTATCATGGCGAAACTGTCATCTTTAACCATTAAAAAATACAGGAAGATGAGTAAGTTTGAATTTTAGACAAACAGCAAATAATCTGTATAGTATGCTTACTGCATATTTAAATTAAAAATTATAATAGACCAAGGAGATGATTCAGTGGGAAAACATATTTGCCACCAAGCCTGAAATAATAATTTATTCCCAGGACCCACTAAGTAAAAGGAAAGTATCAGAGTTAGGGTCCTATTGCTGTAAAGAGACACCATGAGCGTGACAACTCTAATGAAGGAAAGCATTTAATTGGGGCTGGCTTACAGTTTGGAGGTTTAGTCCATTGTCATCATTATGGGAACCATGGCGGCACACAGGCAGAGGTGGTGCTGGAGAGGGAGCATCTAGATCGGCAGGCAGCAGGAAGAGTCAGAAAGTCACTGGGCCTGACTTGAGCTTTTTAAAGCCCACCTCTAGTGACACACTTCCTCCAAGGCCACACTTGCTGCAAGAGGCCAGCCACATCTCCTAATAGTGTCACTTTCTATGGGCCTACGGAAGCCATTTTTATTCAAATACACAGACTTTCCTGTTGTCCTGTGACTTCTCCCCACATGTCATGGGGCATGTGCACACACACACACCACAAAATAATTAATTGAAAATATTCACAGTTGAACTGAACTTGTGAGTTCATCTGGCAATTCTTCATGCTAGCCGCTAACGTCTCATCAACACATCCTGTTTATAAGTGCCAGGCGTTTGTTCTATGGAACATGCCTTCTTTTCAGAATAAAAAGGATAATGTTAAGTCAGGCCTGGTGATACCTAGCTGTGCTCCCAGCTTGCTGGGGAGGCAGAGGCAGGAGGGCCACAAATTCAAGGTCTGCCTAGGCTGTAGAGTGAGTTCAAGGACAGCTTGCAACTTAATGAGACAATGTCTCAAAGTAAACAGTTAAAAAAGGGAAGCGGAGATTCAGTGGTAACCACTTTGTGTGAGGGAGACCCTAGGTTTATAGCCAGTGTGAACGAGACAGGGCGAGGGAGGGAGGGAGAGGAGGGAAAGAAGGCAAGTGCCTCTTCTTACTTGCAGTTTGCATTAATGGCTCAGAGATGACGGCTCTCTTCTGAAAGAGCTTACAGGGGCCCCATGAAGCAGTCCCCCCAGGAACTCCCCACTGGCCCCAGTCTGGCCTGCTGTCCTAGTGTAATTACAAAGTGTCCTTCCTTTCACTTTCAGAGATGACCCAGTCTGAAAGATAGATGATATGGCCTCCTGTGTGGCAGGCACAGGGCCAGGACATTAGCCTCTGCCATCTGTAACCACAGTGAGGCTGAGGCTATTTCATAGGTCATGACCCGCAGCAGTGGCCCCCACCCTGTCCACTTTCCACCTTACTGTTGGTGCTTGCTCGATTCTTTTCCTTCAGTCTCCGCTTCTCTACACTCTCAGCACATCTGTGTGCGCGTCCATCTTTTTCCGTTTCTCTCTGATTCCCCGAACTCTCTCCATGGTTTGAGTCTTGTAATGTCACAAGCCCAACCCTCGTGCATCTCCATTAGCTTCCTATGGCTACCTTCCAACGACGTTGTGCTCCGAGTGAACTACGGGGATGACCCTTGTCCACCCTGTGCTTTGAAGACCACTGTCAGGGCCTTCACAAACAGACACCTTATATTACAGACATGGGTTAGAGTCCTGAAGGCACTCACTGAGATTTGTACATGCTTGTGTTCTGAGACAAAGAATTGGACCAGGGACTCTTGAACAGTGATAGAAATGGTTTATTAAGGAAGAGAGGATTCTCCAGAGAACGGAAGTGGGCTGGTGAGCTGGGACCAATCATGGCCCTGCGCAGGTTACGTAACGCTCAGTTCGTGCTCTGCCTGGGATTCTTCAGCATGCTCTCCCTGTCCTTACGTGTAGCCTTGGCGGATGGGAGCAGTGGCCCTCCAGTCTTGCTGCCAGCAGGCTTCTCTCATATGTTAATCTTGGTGGTTCTGCTTCCCTACCCTCCTGCCACTCTGAGAGAAGTGCCCTATGATACCTTCTTTATGAGTGGAGGGAAAGGGCGGAGAGTAGGTACCAGGCTGGGTCCTCTGTTACCAAAGTCTGGTGCCTCCTTGCTGCCTGTGCCCGGAACTACTTGCTGCTCTGCCCTGCCTGCCCTTGGGGGTTGGAGGTGAGGTGGCACAGAATCACACAGACCCCGGGAGCAGGTGAGGAACGCCACAGGAAGCTCGTCTGAATGCTGCCGCAAGCTCCTTTAATAACCTCCACTCGGGCCTCATTGGTCCCCAGAAAGCATCTCTTCTAAACAGCAGTTCCCCAATTGTCTGGCATTGCCTGTGTCAGCAATCCTTGGCCTCTCAGGCAGAAGATGCCTTTGTGGCTGCACCCCTGCCCCTGCGCTTAAGCCGTTCCTCCTACACTTCCTAAAACACTTTGTGGGACTCTCCAAATGGCACTGTCTTGAGATCCCATCTCCTGGGCCAAGGGCAAAGGTCACTAGGAGGTAGAAATGGAAAAGCTCCTAATAAAAGGACACTTTGAAACACTCCTCCAGGGTCTCCACTTGACGCCTAGACAGACTCGATAGTGAGGGTCCACACGCGAATGCACAGTCAGCTCGGTAAGGGAGGTCTCCCCTCAACCTAAGACCCGCACACGTCTCTTGTTTAGTTGCTGGCTTTCCCCAGATTTGTAAATATTCAGAGCAGGTAGAACTAACAAGGAACAAATGCCATCTAATTTGAACTTGAACTCTGCCTCACAGACCAATGCTCTAGCCAGTCCAGGAGGAAAAACAATTATTACACTTCAGCTAGCACAGTCCCCAGTTGATGAACCACTGTGAAATCACAATGCTTTTTTGGCAAAGAGGTTTGGGGGGGGGATCAATTTTGTTAAAAATAAACAAACTATAATTCTACCTTCCTAACGAGAGAATATTCCCCAGACAAGTGAGTTATGGCCGGCATTCTAGATCCCAGGAAGGATTCCAGAATCATCTTCACAGCAGCACACAATCAGATACTAAGCACCTTCACCTTCACACGGCATCCAAGGCCTTCTAATATCTGACCCAGCTGCTCTATCCTCTCCTCATCGCCTGGCCCTTGCCTCAGCCCTGGAACCAGCCATCATGAGCTCCAGTAAGCACACTGTTAGGCTGGAACCCCCGTGCATCCCTTTTACAAGCTAGAGAGCCTATCTGCCTCCTTCCCCCTATTCCTCTCACACAGAAAAAAAAAACAAAAACAAAAACAAAAACAAAAACAAAAACAAAACAAAAAAAAACCTCCCCTACCCTCTAGAGAAAACTCTGGGCTAGCACATCATCACATCATCACTCCCTGTTTCTGTGTTTCTGGCAACTTACCCAAGAGTGCCCGCCCAGGAGCTCAGTTTTTGACCACACATCAACATAATCTCAGCCCCTAGCTGATACTCCTCCCCTAAATTCTATAAATTCTATAAATGCCCCTGGCTTTAGCCCAGATGTCTGACTTCACTGACCTCCACCTGTGAGATCAGTGAGAGCTAACTCCTAACAAACCTGCCTTTATCTGCTTTTTATCTGGCCTGATTTGGCCTATATCTGTTGTCACCAAGGGAAAGAAAAGGCCCATGAGACACTATTTTCTGGTCCCTCTTCAAGGCTGGGTACAGCCTCACTGCTTCAACGATGCTCCTTCTGTGGGGTCCCCCTAGAACCTGGGGCATCACTGTTTCAACCATGCAAATGCCACACAAATTACACATTCTATTTCCTAAACTAGCCTTTGTGGAACACTTAGGGTGGGCAAGGCATGATTCTATGAGCTTCTACCTCTGTCGGAATCTTTAGAATAGTCCCATGGAGTGGGGACAGCTCTTGAAAAGTATTTGCATGTACTTGTTCATGTGTGTGAACATGGGCAGGTGACATGGTGCACATCTGGAGGTCAGAGGGAAATCTTAGGTGTTGGTTCTTGTTTTCTACCTTGGTTGAGACAGGCCACGTATTTGCTAGCTGACCCCCTAGCTTCCAGAGACTCTCCTGTCCCTGCCTCCCATATCAGTGTGTGAATGCCAAGATTAGGACGAGCTGCAGCTCTGGCTTTAAGTGAGTCTGGGGATCAAAACCCAGGCTTTCAGACCTATGAGTTAGCACTTCAGTGGTGACAAGTTTTTATATTTACATTTTTACAAATATGGAAATTAAGATGCAAATAAAAGGCAAGTTGTTCTACGTCTCTAGTTGTAAGTGGTAGAGCCAGCATTTAAATGCAAGCATTCAGACGACTCCACATTCTGTGAGTCCAACAGTCAACTGCACTTTCTTACCTCTTTTATGAAACAATGGGGCCCAGCACCTCATGCACAGACGTGCTTAATAAATGCAAGCTGAGAAAACCAACGCATGAACCTATTTCTTGGCTCCCAGTGGCCCTGAGCCGCAGAAATGCAACATCTGCTTTCCTAACACAGCTGCCAGTGTCATAAGTCCCCAGACGCAGGCAGGGAAGACAGCGACCCTGGCTTCTGTGCCCTGTGCCTCCGTTTATACCCAGATACCTGAGTCTGGTCAGACACAGGTGCCCCTGCTCTTTGAAAGAATGCCCATTCCCGCTGAAACAGGTAAATTGCTTCAGGGAATGACAGGTTGTCTCTGGAGATAGAAACTGTTCTTTCAGACCAGAGTGAGTTCGTTGGGAAAAACTGATTTCACGCTTAGCTGAGTCTGATTGTCCTTGAACACCAGAGCGCATTATCTGCCCGCCTGTGCCAGTTAAGTGCCAGGGCTGCTAGGACCAAGGTGTTGGATTCGGCTGGCCCCACAGGGAGGATAGGGAGAGCAGAGCCCCCAGTGGGAAGTTTTCCTGGCTCTAGGGCCACTTTCACTGTCCCCTCATCTGCAGCCCCTCCTTTTCTGCAGACTTCAGCTCTGTCCTCCCAATTACTTTCCATGGGACCGTTTGTCCTTGGTGGTCTCCCAGATTCCTCAGTTTTAACATATGGGGCAGGGGACTTTCAAGTAGCCAGTCTTCAAGTCTAGTTCATTCTATGTTACGGATTTCCCGGTCTCTCTGGGTCCCTTTATTGTTGACATTCCAACTTTAGAGGTGACCTCTGACCCCCATGCACAGAATGACAGAGCACTCCCAAACCAAGAGGATGAGCGAATACCACAGCCTTCTAAGGAATTGTCAGAGATGCTCTCCCTGCAGAGAGCAAGGGGCTGACACAGGGCACAGCTGAAGTGGGGCAACAGCATGTGTGGCCAAGAGCAGCAACAGAAGATGAAACCAAGTCCAGGTGTCCTCCTGGTCAAGCCAGGGGTTATGTAAAGCAGAGAATTCAGCTAAGGTAGTAGTGAGCAGGAAGCCAGGGAACCAGATGGTGGAAGAAAAACAATCAAACGCAAACCAGCCCACTAGGCGAGGAGGCCCTCTGACAAAGGGAGCCGTGACATACTGAAGGGAAAGCACATCTCCAGGCTTCTCGGGGAAACTTTGGAGAAAGTTCTGGATTATTAGAGCTCCTTAAGGGGGTTTGGATCAGCAAATGGCCCTAGGGAAGAGTGGGGGAGGGGAGGTTCTTTCTCTGTGACGTTAATAAGAGTGTGATACTCAGGGTAGAGCTGGTCACACAGGAGCAGAGAAGATTCTCAAGGAAGAAACCCCTAACAGCCTGGCCTCCCGAGGAGCCCACAAGGCAAGAGCCCCCCAGCAGGGAACGCTCATCAGCACTTTAGGACTGTGGGCTGGGATTGCTGATATGAGGTGTTAAAATCTGCCCGGACCCCAAACTGCTAGGAAAACCGACTCTGTAGGAGGCCGCAGGGTGGCAATAACACAGAGAGAATCAGTGGGTGATGCAGGAAATGAACAGGTGCTGCTGGCATTGGGTGGGGACGGGGGAGGGTCAGTTACAGAGCATGGAGCAAGGTCCAGGGAAGCTGGGAAATGGAACACTAGGAGGAAGCTGTCTTCCTTCGACGTGGCCTTTGTGTGCTTTTCTGTTTAAAAGGGGTGAGTCGAGTGGCTCCGGGCTGCAGACGGCTGACGTCTGCATTTACTGTCCAGTGAAAGGGGGTTCAGACTGAGACCACTTTGGGAGGTTAAACCTAGAGGAGGTTAATGCCTAAAATTGGGCATCTGAAGCCAAAGAAAGCCTGGAGAGAGATCTATGGATGACCCTGGTCTGAACAGACCTGAGGCAAAATAGAGTAGAAAAGAGGTCCCAGAAAACTGGCAGAGAACTGAGTCCATGCAGAGATAACTCGAGGGACACTGCACTGTGGTCCACATGGCGTGACTTCTCCTGAGGTACCAAAGAAGGGAGGGTAGGAGAGAGATGGCCAGGATGTGCAACTAGCTTCTTCACATTGGGCTGATGGAACTGAGACCTGGTGAACTCTGACTGACCGTGTTCTGTTTTCCTAGGATCTCCAGAGCTTCTAGCAAAGTCCAGTTCCTGGATGAACTGAAGATGCTGCTGGAGGCCCAGGTAGCAGCCCCTCGTCACCACCCTCAGTCAGACACCACATTTGCTTCCAAACAGCTTGCTTCCTTCTCGTCTTCCCAATGCTGCTTTCTTTGTTAGTCCCTCATGGGCCTGATGTCTCGGAGCCTGGTGTGCTCTCCTCTTTGAGGGCAGATGGCAGGCTTGTCTTCAAAGGCTGGATACAGGCCAGCAACCACTTTGTAAAGCTTTCTGAAGGGATTGTTTCCAGTTAAGGGCCAAATCCTTGCACTCTGTAGGGCCTTCCACACACTTTAGTTTCTTAAAGTAGTTCTCATTCTGTTCTGTATGGTGTGTACAGGTGTGTGCATGTGTGTGCAGGTGTGTGCATGTGTATGCAGGTGTGTGCAGGTGTGTGCATATGTATAAAGGTGTGTGCATGTGTATGCAGGTGTATGCAGGTATGTGCATAAGTATAAAGGTATGTGCAGGTGTGTGCATGTGCATGTGTGTGCAGGTGTGTGCATGTGTGTGCATGTATATGCATGTGTGTGCATATGCATGTATATGCATATATGTGCATGTGCATGTATATGCATGTGTGTGCAGGTATGTAAGTGTTCTGGTACATGTGCCCATGTGTGTACCTGTGAGGACCTGAGATAGACAAGAGGAGTGATTCTCATTGCTCTCTACCTCATTTTTCGCATCAGGGTCTTTCACTGGACCAGGGCCTCCTACTAATCGACTATACTGACCGGCCAACAAGTTCCAGGGGTCTTCCTGTCCTCACCTCAAAGCACTCACTCAGATGCCATCATCTGACTTTTACCTAGATCCTAGGAATCTGCAATCAGGTCCTTATATTTGCACTGAACCATCTCTCCAGCCCTGGTTCTAGTTTCTTTTCACTCATGCATGTGCACACACACACACACAGAGGATGCTCACCACAACTTTGCACACATATTTAAATGTAAAGTTTGCTAACATCTTTCCATAAGTCCTGCTGCCTTCCTCTATAGCTGTGGTGGATCTGGGCACCAGGAAGCCCCTCTGCTCCACCTGGCAGTGGGCACTTAGGTGTTTGAAACGCAGACTTTCCTTTCCAGGCCCTCCTTAGAAACAGTCCTTTCCTCTCAATCTCCTTTTCTCTGTCTGTGCTCTCCTCCCCTTCCATCACGGTCTGTACAATACCAGGCATTGTACATGGTAAGTAGCCATATCAATAATTCATTTCAAGCAGTCCTCACACCACCCTCTGGGATAGGACCACTACCTCCATATCATTTCAGTTGAGAGGACTTCTGATTTCAGACTCCAGAACTAGGAAGCAGCTGTTCACTTTGACCCCAAAGTCCTCAAGCTTTTGCTGCCCTGGGTGCCTGAATGTGGGACGGTCTCATTGGGCAAATCTCCCCAGGCATGTATAACCTCAGTGTCTACAGAGAGCCTTGCTGTCAGTGAGGTTCTACTGTTCTCCCTTTAATTGTAGCCTGCTGTATTGAATTCCTTTCACATGCCCAACTGTTCTTATTGGAAACCTTGACTGATCCCTTTCAGAGTATTGATTCTATATCTGCATCCACGGCTAAGTGTCACCTGGGAAGACAAGGACTGTGTCTGACTGACCTGTGTTACCTGCTGTCTTACTTACATTTCTATTGCTGTAATAAAGCATCATGACCAAGGCAGCTTTTAGAGGAAAGAGTTCATTTGGGTTTATGGTTCCAGCAATTTAGGGTCAATGATAATGGAGAGAGGTGACAGGCAGCAGTAGACTTGGTGGCTGGAGCAACAGCTAAAGGCTCACATCTTGAACACAAAGCAGAGAAAGCAAACTCAAAATGGCATGGGTCTTTAAGCTCTCAAAGTCTGCTTTCTTGTGACGTTCTTTCTCCAATAAGACCATAACTTCTAAGGCTCCTCAAATAGTGCCACCAAATGGGACCAACTACTCAAATGCCTGGTATTAAGGAAGACATTTCATTCAAATCACCACACCTACAGAATGTGCAATCCAGAGACCGGGGCACCACAGATGTTGGGAAGGGGTCTTGAGTTAAAGTCAACAGTGGAGTGTAGAACACAAGCCCCATAGTCAGACCACCGGTTTTCTTCTTTCACACCTGGCTTCACCACCTCGATCCTGCTCAGTTTTATGAACATTAGCTTCAGTCCAGTGGGAGGATGGTCTGGAGCATGTACGTGATAGACTCCCAAGCTGCCATCACAGAGCAAGCGCCGAATGGATGCTGGCCTCTACTGTTACTGCTGACGGTTTGTTGATTTACTGTCAGAGTGAGTAGTGGCACCTTTCCTGACTTTGACATAGTTCCCAAAGCCTCCCACAAGGAGGAGTGCCTACCTTCCACCAGTGCCTGAACATTTATTATTAATTGTATCCTTTTGTTAAAATCCAGCCCATCATCCATGTCCTACAATCCACTGGAATAATAATGATGGCCAGTATGAATGAGTCATGGATTCTTCGACAGATGCAATCCAAAGCACTCCATGAACATTAACTCACTGAATCCTTACTGCCAACAACTCGAGTAGATTAAGACAACACAGTAGATGCACCTTTGCTCATGTACTGAGCCACCTGCCCATAGTCTTAAGCAGCAGAATAACCACACTTCCCATCAGATTTTGGAGGGAAGCTAGTTGCTGCCTCTGCATTACCATGAATATGACACCCTTTCAGGGGCGTGTAGGCAACTATTTAGTATCTGGGTTTGTTTGCTGCCTAGAACAGTAAGCTTTGGTTGCGATCAATACCTCCGCTAAGGTATGACCTTAACCCTGGGAACAACCACCAAGGGCTATAAAGGGGTGAGAGTTCCTTGGCTGGGGTGTCCTCATGCACACACAACAGGGAGTTCTCACAGGTCAAGATTCTCATTTGTCTTTGTGACTCCCTTACTTAGCATCTTTCTTGTTCAATACAATGAACTCATCCTTGGCATCATTGGGGACAAATCTCTATGGGCTATACCAAGAATTTAGTGGAAAATGGTGTTTGCAGTCAACGTCTCCTAAGATATTAGATGATTTTATTGCTATTGTTGTCGGAAAAAAAAATCCAACAACCGGAGGTGTTGCTGAATAATTTCCAACCAGGTATGCTAGCACATCCCTGTGATTTCAACACTTCGAAGGTTGGGGTTGGAAAAGAGAAGATTGGAAGCCAGTCTGGACTGCATAACCAGACCCTGCCTCAAAACCAAACGTTGACTTTCCACACCATTGAAAACAGGAAGTGGAATAAAAATTCTTCCTCTTTCTTACTCACTCTGGTGGTCTCATCGGGCTCCTTAGGAGGGAGGCAAACTGTATTTGTACCTCTATGGTTAGAGTTCTGCTTTTCTTGCTAAAACTATAGAGGTGGGGCAGCCTGGTATCCCACCCCTGCCTCTCACCTGTGTATTTGCTCCAGAGCCCTGCTTGGAGCCCAGGCATTCATTCCTTGCCTTTGGTCTATAAACAAACCTCAAGACTTGGCCAGCCAGTGTGGGTATTTGTACAGAACAGCTGAAGAGACATTCTCAGCCCAAGTGACAACAGCTGGGAGGTTGTCAGAACAATCGGCTCTCTGCGAAAAGGCTCGGCTTAGCCCAGCAAACATGGCCCTGGCCTGGGCTTGACCTCTGGGTAACACGTGTCCTTTTCGGTGGGAAAACAAATAGTCTCCTTGTCTGGAATGTGTACCCCTTCTCTTGTGGAACATGGGAAAAAGCCAGTGATTGTGTATGAGGACAAGCCTGTCTGCAAGCTGTCCCTGGAGCATGTGGACGGGCCCGCTTCCTGTCAGCAGGTCAATACTGCCATTGTCTCCCCTGATGGGTAATGCTTGTCACTCAACACATCGGAATTCAGGCTCTTGATTTCAGAATGAACCAAGACCACTCGCTATTCACAGGTTTTTGAAAGGAGAGACAGTAGAGAGCACACATTTGTCTAGAGAATGTTGGTGCTACTTAGCTTTTGGGAAGACTAGAGACAGGTATAGAATCTGAGTCAGAAGAGTACAATAGTCACCTCAGACAGTGACACTGAAACCCACCGAGTCCTCTAAGGTGCGGATGAAAGGCAGAATCTTGAGTGAGAAGAAGGAAGCCATCTTGGGTGGCAGAGAGCCTGTTGAGTGGATGCTGAGGCCGCGGCCTTCCTTCCCTGTGATCTGCTTCTAAACCTCTGTGACTGGAAGAGGAGGTGTCAGTGCCTAGACTCAGCATTCAATGTAACTATTTGATGAAGGTGCTGGGCCCTTCTCCATCACTCCTTGGCAGAGTTCTGCTGGGCTTAGGCTCAGTGCATGGAGATTGAAGCCAGGAACTGAATACTATGTGGTTGGGATTGTCCAATGCCTCCTCTTCCTGTCCTGACTCCCCATCCACAAATATCTTAATGGCTATGAGTGTCTCCCTCTCCCATGACCTCTTCCCAGGGCTAACTACTGTCTACCTCCTTGCACACCATCCAAACCACTGGACACACATCCCACTGCCCACACCAGAAACCTAGATCTTTTTATGAACTTTGCTTGGACACTTCTCTCAAGATCCAGGTAATTGACAGGCCCTTCCACATCCCATTAACCATCCTCTTCCACTCTTTGCCTATAGTCTTTTTTTAGCTCCTCCCTCTCTTTAATTATTAAGAACCCTTATGTCACATCTGTCTGACTGATCTCCTTCCATCCAGCATCTATCCAGAACACCAGCCACAAGGCGAGAGCAGGAAGGCCTGAATCCACAATCATGACTCCAAGAGCCTCAACACAGTGTACCAAATGGTGCTGGTTCAACTGGAGATCAGCATGTAGAAGAATGCAGATCGATCCATCACACTGTACAAAGCTTAAGTTCAAGTGGATCAAGGACCTCCACATCAAACCAGATACACTCAAACTAATAGAAGAAAAAGTGGGGAAGCAACTCGAATACATGGGCACTGGAGAAAATTTCCTGAACAAAACACCAGTGGCTCATGCTCTAAGATCAAGAATCGACAAATGGGATCTCATAAAACTGCAAAGCTTCTGTAAGGCAAAGGACACTGTGGTTAGGACAAAACGGCAACCAACAGATTGGGAAAAGATCTTTACCAATCCTACAACAGATAGAGGCCTTATATCCAAAATATACAAAAAACTCAAGAAGTTAGAATGCAGGGAGACAAATAACCCTATTAAAAAATGGGGTTCAGAGCTAAACAAAGAATTCACAGCTGAAGAATGCCTAATGGCTGAGAAACACCTAAAGAAATGTTCAACATCTTTAGTCATGAGGGAAATGCAAATCAAAACAACCCTGAGATGTCACCTCACACCAGTCAGAATGGCTAAGATCAAAAACTCAGGTGACAGCAGATGCTGACGAGGATGTGGAGAAAGAGGAACACTCCTCCATTGTTGGTGGGATTGCAGACTGGTACAACCATTCTGGAAATCAGTCTGGAGGTTCCTCAGAAAATTGGACATTGAACTACCTGAGGACCCAGCTATACCTCTCTTGGGCATATACCCAAAAGATGCCCCAACATATAACAAAGACACATGCTCCACTATGTTCATAGCAGCCTTATTTATAATAGCCAGAAGCTGGAAAGAACCCAGATGTCCTTCAACAGAGGAATGGATACAGAAAATGTAGTACATCTACACAATGGAATATTACTCAGCTATCAAAAACAATGACTTTATGAAATTCATAGGCAAATGGAGGAACTGGAAAATATCATCCTGAGTGAGGTAACCCAATCACAGAAAAACACACATGGTATGCACTCATTGATAAGTGGCTATAGCCCAAATTTTGAATTACCCTAGATGCACAGAACACATGAAACTCAAGAAGGATGACCAAAATGCAGAATGCTTCACTCTTTCCTTAAAAGGGGAACAAGAATACCTTGGCAGGGAATAGGGAGGCAAAGTTTAGAACAGAGGCAGAAGGAACACCCATTCAGGACCTGTCCCACATGTGGCCCATACATATACAGCCACCCAATTAGACAAAATGGATGAAGCAAAGAAGTGCAGGCCGACAGGAACTGGATGTAGATCTCTCCTGAGAGACACAGCCAGAATACAGCAAATACATAGGCGAATGCCAGCAGCAATCCACTGAACCAAGAATGGGACCTCCGTTGAATCAGAGAAAGGACTGAAAGAGCTTGAAGGGGCTTGAGACCCCATATGAACAACAATGCCAAGCAACCAGAGCCTCCAGGGACTAAGCCACTACCCAAAGACTATACATGGACTGACCCTGGGCTCCAACCTCATAGGTAGCAATGAATAGCCTAGTAAGAGCACCAGTGGAAGGGAAGCCCTTGGTCCTGCCAAGACTGAACCCCCAGTGAACGTGATTGTTGGGGGGAGGGCGGTAATGGGGGGAGGATGGGGAGGGGAAGCCCATATAGAAGGGGAGGGGGAGTAGTTAGGGGGATGTTGACCCTGAAACTGGGAAGGGGAATAACAATCGAAATGTAAATAAGAAATACTCAAGTTAATAAAGATTAAAAAAAGACAACTCTTCAGTGAATAAGCTACCTTGGACAGCTGCAGGCTAATCACAACTTGATCTCCTAAGTGAGAGTGAAGTTCAAGATAGGTCTTTATCTCTCTCTCTCTCTCTCTCTCTCTCTCTCTCTCTCTCTCTCGCTCACACACACACACACACACACACACACACACACACACGCACACACTAAGTGATCACTCAAAGATGAGCACTCTGCCAGCGTCTTTATTCAAGCATTAAAGAGGACCTGTTCAGATACCTTCTTTATTCTTCAGGCTCCGAAATTCAGGGACAGTTCATTGTGTCTTACTCTCCAGTGACTTCATTTTCTATTTGGGTCCCTTTTTTTGGCTCTGTTTCCAAAGAAGTCAGGTGTTCAAAAGAAAGATTCCTAGCCAAAGAGAGAGCAGCCAACAAACAGATGATTCCTGGCCAAAGAGAGAGCAGCCAAGGAACAGCTCGGGCATTTCTTGGAGGTGGCCCTTTAAGGAGCCTGCTCTGGCCAGCAGACAGCAGTTAGTTAGCACTTCAGCCCAAGAGCTCTAAGCAGACAGTTGGTTCTCTGGGGCGGTGGGAGGAATTCATGAGATGAAAGAGAAACAATGTTTTGTAACAAACCTAGCAGATGATGCCCTTGCCCCAGGGGAAGGAAAGCTGGGTGACTTGGACATTAAACTGTCAGAATGACTTGGTCAACTGAATATAGCAGCTTTCTGGTTTCTGGGGGCAGGGTTGTGCTGCTTGCTAGTGAAAGGCAAGGAAAGACAACTTCCAGAGACACACACGTGGAGAGACAAGCTAGGCAGCAAATGCACCGTTTTAATCGCAAAACCCAAAGTGCTGGTTGCATTCTAGTTTGCAAATACAGCACATGATACTTTTGTGCCGCACATGCCAGGTTTTCAGTAGACGTGTCTTCCTTGATCATTTCACTTCAGAAACATCCTTTAAGTAGGGGCAGGGTCTGGGGAGACAAACAGAACAGATAAGTGACCGGCAATGCCTAAGATGAGTATGCACAGAGAGATGTAGTTAAAGACCAGAAATACTGAGCTGCACGAACAGCTACCCTCAGTGATATTTCCAGGTGAGAGTTGAGTAGATTTTCGAGATGATTAAAAATTAATATTCAAACTGCTGAAATGCTCTTTCTTTTTTCTCCCCAAGGAAATTCTTTTAATATTCTTCAGGGGAGATGTCTCCACCCCTGAGACTGGGTTAGATGGGGGGTATTCTGCAAACTCATCACATTCATGCCTTACTCATAATTTTTAATCACTCATCTGTAAGTTTCCTCATGTATCTAATTTTGAAACTCCCACTAGACTGTACATTCAGGGAGTGAAGAAGCAGGTGGCCTTTTCCCTGCTTTATCTCCTGAACCATTAACTGGGACACAATCTAAATTCAATGGACTGATGATGGTGGTGGGCATCGTAGGGTCAGGGAAGATTTGGATGTGAGTGGGGAACAGAGCAGTTCAGATTGGAAGTCCAAATGAGAATGGAGAATAAGGACGCGATGGTTCTGACCGTCTGATAATGTCACAGTGTTCGCAGAACACAAGGGGAGGCATGGAATTGAGACTTTAAGAGATGCAGCTACTGATGGTGACAAGGATGTCGCCTGGGAGTTGGAAATGAAAGCAGGAGCAATTCCTCAGGGGAAGCAAGCAGCCGAGTGTCTAAAACTAGGTCTTGGCAGCATCTCCTTCATTAATATGGATTGTAATTAAATTATTGTTAGTGTTAGGACAGTGTGGAGAGCTGCAGGCTTCAGTAAATGATGAAGACACAGGAGCTCCAAGGATGGTAATGACAGGGAGAGGTCGGAAGCAGCGAGCACCGTCTGATGAGATCTACATCCTCCATCTATTTTTTCCCAACAAATATTGACTAACTGCATTCTATAAATGGAGTCCAATGCTTGTTATAAATAATACAAATAAGAGTGAAATATTGTCCCTCTTCAAAGAGTTATGAGCGTAAGTAACAGAAAGACATTTATAGATTCAAGCATTATTGATGATCTTAGTCTGCGCCAAGCATAATGCTAAGGCCTTAAGGACACAGAGACTCGTGGACCTTGCCTTAAGGAGTGTATGTTGTGAGGAGAGAAACAGACAACAGCAGAGGTACTTACGGTCCACCTAGATGGATGAGAGCATGAAGGGATACAGAGGATGTCAGAGGTGAGGGGGTGAGACCCTAAAGGGGACTGAGAAAAGAAGACTGGAGAATTCTTAGAAGAGAGTATGTCTGGTTTCTCTTTGAAGGAAAGTAGAAAGAAATGATGGGAGGGAGACAGACTGGAGCTCGTTCTTGGCAGAGTTCAAGGTCACCTGCATACTTGGCAGACTGTCCCTCTTGGGTGAGTGAAAGGGTGTTCTTCAATCTGAAGGGATCTGGAATCACCCAGGAAACGCACTTCTGGGCATGTCTGGGGGTGAGGGGCAGCATTCCCAGGAAGGCTGAACTGTGGAAGAAGGTCCGTCTTCAGGGTCGACGGCACCTATCTGTGGGCAGCCCAAACATAAAGATATCCAAGGAGTCCAGCTTCTTCAGCCTCCCAACATGGGCTGAATTCCAGAGAGTCTCAGTGGAGTCTCCAGCCTGCGGCACCAGCTTTGTAGACTGAATAGCTGTAGCTCTCGAGCTCTCTGTAGCTCCCCAGCCTTCGGCGAGTCATCATCGGACCTACTCAGCCCTATTATTTGAGCCATTTGGGAAATACATTTTTATAAATTACATAACCTGTTGGCTCTGTTCCCCTATCACAGCTGACAAATTCTGAGACTTAGAAGAAGTTCTGTGTGGTTAGACCCAAGGGGAGTTGTGAGCAGTTACAGCAGAGAAAGCTGGAAAAAGAAGCAGGTACTAGGTCCTGATTGTTTCTGACAGACGACGAGTCCGGGCTTCACTCAGTGGAAGACGTGGAAAGGGAAGTAGGAATGACTTGAGACTGCAGCCTTAGTAGCAAAGGAAGAGCTCGAACAACAAGACTCAACCCAGCTTGAGTTTACCGTTCACATAACTAAAAAGCTCAAGAGCGAAGTTGACTGTCACCTGATCTTGTAGGAGGGCTTAAATTGTGACACCTGGATGACCTTTCTCCATCTGTTGGTCCCTCTCTACTGAATGTGGCTTTCACCCTCCAGCTTCTGAACCTCACAGTCCTGTATTTATATCTACATAGTATTGTAGATAAGCCCAGGAGGAAGACAAGCCTTTCTTTCCAACAGTTCTCATACAATTTCCAAGACACTCTGATTAGATCAGTTTGATCACGTGACTCCTCTGAGCTACACCAGGCTGGTCTGGGGTGCTACTCCTTACCCAGGAGGGAAAGGGAAGGTGGCTTTCTATACCATCTGAAAATGCTAATGGATATTGAACAAGTGTGAAGGGCAAGTGTGTCCTCCAGTTTTAAGAAAGATGTTTATATAACCATGAATAAAACCAACAAGACTGAAATACCGACCCTTTAAGACCTGGCCTGGTTGCTGACTAGCTACCCCCATACCCAGGCTCTCCAAGTCCTTATCCCATGCCTTTCTGACCTGGAGCCTCTCTAGTTTGCCCCTGGCTGGGGGCTTTTGCACCTACTGCTGCTTGTCTATGGTTCTTTGTCATGGCTGAGCCCTGCAGGTGCTTCAGGTTTCAGTTCATACATCACCTCTTGAGACATACAAACCAAGCTCTCCCCTCCTCCACTGCCCTGTGCCCTTAATAGCCTTTATCACTTCTCTGGAATATTCTTTTGACTTAGTTCCATCAGGGTATGGATGCTGAAAACCACAGTACTTTTTACAATGTTCTTGCCATGTTATCCTCAGCATCCAAAATCTAGCACAAAATAGGTGCCCCATAAATATTTAGTAACTAATAGAACAAGTAAATGAATCAAGTGACAGCTTGCATAGGCTCAGGGATGGAGACATGGCCAGATTCCCTTAGCCTTTAACAATAGATAGGCTGACATTTTGACGTGAGAAGTCACTCAAGGTTCTTCAGAGAAGGTATTTTCCTCTGATATAAATTATTCTGAACATTATACAACAGTACCAAAAGACAAAACTTTTGCTTATGAAAGCATATTTTAAAAGGTAGCTTCCCAAACAACAAACCTACTGAAATAAAATATGTCAAACAATGGCCCACTTATAAATAGGTTTCCATAGAAGCCATTACGCATGGCACCAAACAAAAAGCCACCTGCTCTTACCTAAAATATTTTCAGAGTTTTAATTTTAAGTGGGGATTGTTAAAGTGCTACATTTCTAAGGTACCACTGAAGAAGAGATGACTCCGCACTTGGCAGCGATTGTGAAAGCCATACCCTTGACTCTCACCACCATTGAGAAATGTATTTCAAACTTCTCCAGGGGAGCAGCCGGGTAAGGGCTTCTGAGGCAAATTTCCACAACAGAGAGTATGGGAAGAACTGGCCCCATGAGCAGGAAGGGAACGTTAGTTAACCTTTTCCAAACTGTATCCCAAAGAAGGCTAAAGTCTCCCTGCTAGAACAACAAGCAACAAAAGCTGGGTAGGTGGGGGAGAGGGTGGCACTCTGTCAAAATAAATCTGCTCCTGGAGACATTAAATTAGCTGAAGCAGGCTTCCTGACTGCAGGATCACCACGCGCTTGGAGACACATCTGCCTGCCCCGGAGGTACGCTAGGCTACCAACTCTTTTGATGCCAATCCCTCCCTGAGAAAGTGTCTTGGTGTCAGTGGCAGTTGTAAGAGTCCATGATGATAAACGTGTCTTTGATATACTGGAGCATGTGGCTGGACAGTGTGTTGTGAGCGTGATGAAAGATGAGTCAATTCACACATAAGAGGGGAGGTAGGTAACAGAGGCAGGCATAGCTTTGTGCTCTGTGACCTTTGAGGGTAACAACTGAATTCTTGAAGGTGGGAATTGTTAGGTCTTAGGCAGACTTGATTTTATCTAAGCTAGCCCACTTATCAAACCTATTCTTTCATTCATTTGACTAGAAGCTCAACCCCGACTCCTTTTCTTATCTGATGTCTGGAGTCATCAGAAAAGATACTGTTTGTTTTGGAGCCTGTTATCACATCGCTTGATTTGCATAAATTTGGGTAGAGAAGATCCCTTCCAATTCTTTTCACACAGTTTTAGGACCGAGATTTTCACTGGGTCATTCACCAGGTTGATACTATAAAATATGTTGTCAGTTACAACGTCTGCTCAGTATATCTTGTAATTCCTTTGTTATACTCGGTGATGTCCTGAAAAGTATTTTGAATGACTCATGTTCTTCAGAATATTAACTGGAATAGGGATGAACTGAAATGACATGACGTGCCCACTCCAGAGGAAGATACAGTCAGGGAATTAAGCAACAAGAAGGAAGAAATAACGAAGAGTGATGGGAGCGGAATTAGGGAAGACCTGGAGGGCTCTAAGAATGGAATCTCTTCCCAGAGAGGTGCTGGGAAGGGGCATTGGGTCAGTCCACTCCTAAGTCTGGAAACCCCATGATGAAGATCAGCACTGATAGGCAAAGGCGTTCAGAGTCACTGTGCATGCCCAGGCTCTAATTGGGAGAGTTCTCAGCCTCCCATTCTTTGCTTGATTATAAAAGAACGACAACCCCGACTGAAGACTTCTTTGGCCTTGTGGATTCACAATCAGTCAAGCCCACATTCAAACTCTTAACTGTGTGACTTCTAACAAATATGATAACTTCCTGAACCTCCACTTCTTCAACTACAGAGTAATAATGCCTTTCCAAATCAGTGTTAAAGGCAGGTAAAATTGGTGGCTACAAGTCATCTGAGTCCATTTGCGGTGCTCAGTAACTGATAAAAACCAGAAATGTATTTCTCACCATTCTGGACGCTGTAAAACCTGAGGTCAAGACACACGCGCCTGGTCTAGTGATGGCTTTTTGTCACAACCTCACATGACAGATAGCAGGAAGATTAAGTAGCCTGCATTTTAAATGGGTTCAATTCCAATAACAAGGAGTGAGCCCCAATCCCAAATTAAATGCCTCATTTTTAAAGACCATCACAGTGCCCACAATGTGTTTTGGAAAACACACAATCAAATATCACAGAACCTGTCAGCCCAGTGCCAGGTACACAGTGTGTAAGCTGAACTGTCTCCTACTGGCTTAGAGTGACAGACCTAAGAAAGTGGCTTATGGAAATTAGATTTTAGGATTTTTTTTTCTTTAGATTTTCCAAAATTAGAGTTTATGATCTTGCTTTGTCTCCAATGAAGCAGCCTTAGTTTACACACACACACACACACACACACACACACACACACACACACACACACACACACACACACAGAAGTGTTTATTGGCACTGGTTCTGTGGGTTGCTTTGTTTAAGCTGTGAAGCCCTAAGGTGCAGAAAAAAATGCCTCTTGGTGGACCTGGCTTAAGTCCCCTGTTAGTCACTGAACCCCAGTTATTTCTCATTATTCAGACTACAAACAGCTAAATAAGAAGTGCAAACAAGAATGTCTTATGCGACTCAAAAAATTATATTACTGGGAATCTTGAACAGTTTGGAAGGTATCATAAATATCAAAAGTACTACCTAAGAAAATAATCCATGTGGTGTTACATAGTTACTGCTAGCCTGAAATAATTCAGACAAAAGTTATTTAGAAAAACATTTACCCTAAAGATTCAATTATATTACTGACTGAGGGGGAAAAAGAGAGAGAGCTACTGACTATAAGATAAGGATGAAGAATGATCAAAGCCGGTCCATGTTTTTCTGTGGTGTTTGCTGTTTCTGCGCTATTTCTACATTAATGGTGTTTTGTAATGGATGGTGGCATAGACGCCAGGAATTTACAGCTCTAATTCAGTAACTAGTCCTGAGGCTGGAGATGTGTCCTACACAAGTGTTTGTTGGACTCTGGGGAAGTGACAAGGTCAGGCAAGGTCCAAGGAAGAAGGACAGGCCCTGGCTGCTTGGGCTGAAAGGGCAGAAAAGCAAAGCAACAGCCTGGGTGTCTCTGAGGTGTTTGTAGGTTAAAGACAGACTTGTTCCTATGTCCCCTGTTTTGGTCGTTGCAATTGGCTCTGGGGTAAAGAAGGAAATGGGAAGATTTCAATGCAAATGCCTGAGTGTAGATGACCTATTCAGTAGCTAAAAGACCACCCACGAGATTCGTTCTGGTATCCTCTTTTTACAATTGCTTTAATCATGAGCTGTTATGAGGCCTATAATACTTACTGGATATCCCTGACTGGATAAAACTGGTTGTCTCTAAAGATGTGAGGACAAAGAAAAAGAAACCTTTTCTCTTTTGATTTGTGAATCCTGGGTTGCTCGAATGCTTCTCTTCAAAGATTATTTTTCCCATTTCACACCTTTCACTTTATTTTCTGATAACTGCTTAGAAATAACCTTCTCTTTCTGGTACTTAGTTATAGCGCATAAATCCTTTTCGCTTTTTAAAAGAAATAACAGAACTCCAACAACCTTTCTGGAGACCCTATGATTCACCCAGGTAGTTCACACACTGCCACCCAGACAGGCCTAGTGTGTAGTAATGATAACAATAACAACAATAATACAATAACAACAATAATAAACAACAATGAGCTTCCTCCTGTGGAGGAGTCAGATGAAATTCGTAAAACTGGATTTAATTGGCACTGATTAAACTCCATTTTAAAATTCCTCGTGCGTCAGCCTCTGCTGCTGGGTGACGACTGTCTGTATTTGCCCTGATTTGTAAACAATCAGTCAAGCTATCCACTGCCTCCCAAGAGGCAGCTGTGGGCAGCCCATGTGACGGCATCTCTACATGCTCTGTAGATGTTCTGAGACAAGAGCTGTCTCCTAGCAAAGTCAGAGTGACTACCAAAGCCCAGATGGAACTTCTGGGCACTGTAAGAAGCTTTGGTTTGCATGATGAGCTGCTTCAAGAGTGTGTCTGCTTGAAGGCCATCATCCTTGAAGACATTTTGGACAGTGACTGCTACCATTTGAGGTGGCTGGAGGAAGTGAAGTCAGACCTCTGGACAGAGTTTAACTGGGATGCCCACATCTGACCTGGTGGTCCACCTACACAGGGGTGTTGGTTTTGGCTGGGGTGGAGACATTTTCTCTTTGGGGTATGACTGAGGGATGAGGAATCAACAATCACTTGTCTATGATCCATGAAGTGAAGAGGGAAGGGGAATGGGGGTGGAGTTACTTGAATGACAGGACCTTTTGCCACTTGTGGAAATGAAGGATGTGCATGGAGTCAGCATGGCATGTAGTGTGTGCAGACAGGCTTGCTCCCTAGACCAGCCGCTCGGCTGCTGGGAAGAGTACAGACAGAACAGTTTTGGTTCTGGTGTAGGTTCTGGGGTGGAAAGGGTACTGCTGATTGGTCGTGACATAGCGCAATCGGATTGGATAAGATGCTTACCCATCTCAGGTCAGGAGTCAGGAAATGTTGCAGTGATCATCAGTGGCCTAGTTGCTTGCAGAGATGGTTCAACTACCCATGGGACTCTATGAGTTCAGTCTCCCATACTGTGTTCTACCCATGCCCTTTACTTTACAGTGGGTCATGGTTCCCCGAACATAGCCCTAGAAAGGGAAGAAGGGAAGAGGAAAGGGGAGGAAAGGAGAGAAGAGTAGAGGACAGGAGGGGTTAGAGGAGGAGGGGAGGGAATGGAAGGGAAGGGAAGGGAAGGGAAGGGAAGGGAAGTGAGGGAAAAAGAAGGGAAGGAAAGGGAAGGGAAAGGAAGGGAAAGGAAGTGAAGGGGACAGGAAAATCTGTAGATCCCACAGGGAGAAACAGCAAGAGTGACAAGAAGCAGAAGCCTGTGGGTAATATACTGAAAGCCATATTCAATATGCCAAGGGCCCCATCAACCTTCTCCTTCACACCTACAGAAAGAATATTCAGAGAGAATGGCAACTTGTAATAAATAGTGAAAATGACCTCCGATTGTTATTTAAGAAAAGCTACAACCTAGGAGAGGGGCTGGTAGGAGACAAGTACAAGTTTCCTTGGTGAGGAATGCATTCAGGAGTCTCCTTCAGCAGCACCCAGATAGAACAGAATGAGATGTTGAGACTTACAGCAGAGAGGATGCATGAAGACTTAGTCTGCATCCCACCCACCACTGTGCTCAGCCTAGAGAAGGGGGATGAGGGGCAAGGCTCCACGCAGAAGCTGTGCACGCTACCAGCATGCCATTTAAGTTCCAGTCACCAAGTCTGTAAGACAAGAACAATGAAGCCAATGTCACAAGTAACTGAACGTTGACTTGGTCATTGAACCTGTGTCTGCCGAATGCCAACTGTGGAGACAGTCGGCAGATGAATAGCACGAAGTATCCACTTCCAGCGTCTCCATATCTAGGGATGTTACATGCAAATGTGAATACAAAGAAGAGGAAATGGCTGGGCTACTTTTCCTGTGTTCCATGTATATTTTCTAATATCCATCCACACTTGATAACAGTTGGAAAGGAGACTAAGACGGGAGTGAGGGCAGTCATACACCAGCAGCCACTGGTCAGCACAGGACAAAGTGCCCATTTATGAAGTAGCAGATGAGTTACGATCTGACAAGGGTGCATTTTGGAAGGCTTAGGGCTTATTTAGCAAAGTATAGAAAGAATAGGGGATTTTTGCCAAAGCTGCCACAGACTAAAGGCTTTCAGAACCCATGCTTGCCTATAAGTTCTAACCACACCAGCACCAGTGGATTGGCAATCTGCGTGGATTCAGTTCTGTAGCTCACCTATCAGAAGAGGAGCTCAGGTCTTGCTCTATGCTCTGCCTACCCCCAACCCCGAGCTGGCTGCTGGGTACCTGCTCGGCTCTGTCTTCTTCTCTGACAATATTATCTAAGTAGATTCCTGCATGTGTATGCTCAGATATACCACTTGCTATGACATGGGGACTGAGCTGAACCAACAAATAGCAAGTTCTTGCCTGTAGTTAGTCTTTGCTATTTTGTGGGATCTCGTTTTTCCCATCCACTACCTTCTGATTTCACTTCCAATCAGAAAGATGAGAAAGAAAGATGGGGCAGGGAGAGACAGACATCCTTAGTCTAATTTCTTTCTTTTTGGTTTCTTTTTGAGACAGCTACTAACAAAACAAAACCAATCCCTCTGAATGACCAACAACCTCTCAGGGCTCTGGCATTTATATAACCTCTGAAAAATTCCCAGAATTCCAAGTCATACCGTCACAGAAACTCTACTATCTGTAGCTGGCAAAACCACGCCTTTGCTAGAGCATGAGGCAAATCAGAGTCAGCTGCTGCAAAGCAGCCCCATATCCCCACATCTGAGATTAAAACAAAACCATACTCTTATAATATTTCTGTGTTTTTTAAAGAAACCAAAATTCCAGATTTCTCACTACACTCCTCTCCCACCCACTGTGCTGCTGCTAGGGTTATTGATCCAAGACCCATGATAGCCAAATGACAAGGCAGTAGCAGGGAGAGGCTAAAGTAAGCAAGGCAGAAATTCAGACAGGACTGATAATTCTGTTTTCTTGCTAGGAGCAAGAACAACACTTAACATCTCCAAATGCCCATTAAACACATATGAGACAATGGTGCCAATGGGTGGATAATCACATCATTCCGAATAATCCAATCCAGGGTTTGCCTGCTTCTTCTTCTTCTTCATGCTAATTTATTCTGACACGTCTTTTCAATAATGAAAATCTGTTCCTGCAGAATCCATCTCATTGAGATTTTCCATATTAGAGTAGATCTGAAAGTGTCATGGAGAATTAGATTATGTGTCCTCATTAGGCACTTTGCATTCCTAGGGAGGGTCTTTGTGTCACGGCGGGTAACCAGATGGCATCAATTTGAGTGGGATGAGTGTACCTTCTTTAACAGACCAAATGATTGTGTTTATAATGTCATTTCCACCTATTTGCAGCCTCCTTCCGGTGCTGGCTAAATATGCTCCTGTCCCCAAGAAATGTACTCATTTTCAAAGCACACGCAACCCTAATTGTTGTGTCCTGAGTGAAAAGCTAGCATAAAGAATGCTCCTTGCAACTTAAACCTGGATTGGTATCCTCACGTTCTGGAGAAGTGCTCTGCGGGCACATCAGAGATAGGACGGAGGAACACACACCTAAGAATTCGTACAGAGCACAAGTCCTCTGATAGGGATCAGGGGAGGTGTTACAGTGAACAAAGCACACTTCCCAACCACCAGAAGCCAACATTTAATATTGAGGTCTCTGACCAAGAATCAGCTAGGGAATATCTTTTAAACGTGGGTTTCTCTGCCCCTGGGATGGCTCAGTGGGTAGAGGTGATTGTTGCCAAGCCCGTCTACCCAAGTTCAATGGTAGAAGGAGAAAACCAACTCCCTCAAGTTGTCCTCTGGCCTACACACATACATGTGCATGTGCCCCTATAGATAAATAATTAAACAGATATAATTTTTAAAAATTTTTAATGTGGGTTTCTAAGGACCACTCAGAAATTTTGAATCACATAACAGATGTTGTCTATAAAATTAGTATCTATGGTGCACTTTAAAGAGATTTTATTTATTTTTATCTTACTTGTTTGAATGTTTGCCTGAATGCATATATACACGTCACATGCATGCAGGCCATGACTGTGGAGGCCAGAGAAGGGCATCAGATGCCCTGGAAGGAGAGTTAGAAATGGTTGGGAGTTGCCATAGGAACACTGGGAACTAAACCCAGGTCCTCTGTAAGAGCAGTAACCACTCTCAACCGCTTGGCTGTCTCTCCAGCCCCTTGGTGCCTTTTATAAAAGAGTGAATTCCTTGTAAAAACTCTGAGCTGGCATCCTTCACCTTCCCTGGGAGTGTGCTCTTCCCAACCACCCTAGGAAGACTGTAAGTAAGGAAAAGTCACTGTGGCCCCCCATGCGCATGCACACACACATACATACAAACAGGCACACACATTCACATGTGCATATGTGCATACATTCAGATACACACACGCACGCACACATTTAAACAAAGAAGGAAGAGAAGAATGAGAAGAGATACATACAGAAGAGCGAGAGAGATGCAAGTTGATGAGCTCGGGCTAGAGGAGTCAAGCAGGACCACCTACTTTTCTGTACACATAAGTGAAAATAGACTTGCCTACCTCTAGGCTGGGGGAAGGACCACATGAGATAACATGAGAAAGCACTGATCACAGGCCTTTAAGAATAGTTAAGTGCAGGCTGGAGAGATGGCTCAGCCGTTAAAGGCTAGGCTCACAACCAAAAATATAAGAATAGTTAAGTGCAAAATTGAACTCAATCTCCCCTCTTCCTCTCCATTAATATTCAAAGGAGATGTGGGGACTCCTTTCCTTTGAATAGGGGCTCTCAGAGTCTGAGTCACCAACCAAAGAACATACACAGGCTGGACCTAGGCCTCCCCGCACATATGTAGCAGATGTGCAGCTTGGTCTTCATGTAGGTCCCCAACAACGGAAATGGGGGCCTCCCAAAAACCTGTTGTCTGTATTGGGATATGTTCTTCTAGCTGGGCTGCCTTGTCTGGCCTGGGTGGGAGAGGCTGCCTACCCTGAAAGAGACTTGAAGTATGAGGAAAGGGGATACGGGGGTGGGGGGGGTGGGGGAGGTCTACTCCCTCAAAGGAGAAGGGTAGGGGGGCTGGAGGAAGAATTGTCGGAGGGGGTGACAGGGATGGAGGCAGTGAGCTGGTGTGAATAAGTAACCCCCAGTCAGAAAGATTCAAAGGAGATAGGACTTCCCCTATTTTCTCAACTCAGACACTCATTCAGCACACCATTGTCACAAATGGTGACAGAGCCTGGCCTTAACCCTTCCAGAGCTGGGAGTTGCTAGCTCAGAGACCTGCAAGAATGGAGCTTGGGAGAGCAGGAGGGACTGAGAGTTTCCTGGCCACAGAGAGAGCTGCAGGCCAGGCTCTGATAGATGGGAGGGAACTTCTGGGAGGTGAAGCAGCAGCAGCAGCAGCAGCAGCAGCAGCAGCAGGCCAGATCCGGTCACTGCTAAAGCTGGGTGTGTGACCTTTCCCAAAAAGGCTTAAATGCTGATGGGCCCTGTAATCACAATGGCTGAGGACCTCAGGCTGTTCAGGGAGGAAGGCCGGTGGCTCCTGATTCTAGGCTATGGGTAGAGATAAACAGCAGCCTAGGATTCTGCTCTCTGCATGTGCTTCCCAGGCTCAGGATCCAAGGGCTCAGGTCTCTCTGTGAGGTGCCTACCCTGTTGGTTCTTCACCAAGATGACATCGTGACTACTGAAAGATGTGGGCACCGAAGGGGGCTGCTTAAACAGCCCAAAACTCAGGCCACTGTGGGAAGGCCTGCTCCCTGGTGAACTCCCCATAAGCCTCAACCGGTGCCCGGGATATTTACTAAAAGCAGGAAGAAGTACCGGGCCACAGCGCCTGGTCATCAGTGGCCTGCTGAGGAAGCTGGGGACTGATTCTACAAGAGTCAGTGAGAGTGAGCTTCTGCTGCGAGGACAGTGGTTGTGACTTTGATATTCAGGTTAAGGAGAGGGACTTCCCGCTAGATATCTCGGAGGACTTCCCGCTAGATATCTCGGAGGACTTCCACACCACGCAGATGCAGGCAGTAATGAATTCTTCAAGAGGCAGCTGAGATAGGAGAATTCTGAAACCTCAGGAGGGCTTCGAGGGGGCGCCTGGCATGAGTCATTCCTGGCAGCTTCCCACTCACGACTCAAACCGTTGCACCTAGAGGGAATGGTGGTATGCTGCGAGCCGGGGGAAGGAGTCTATAGGGAAAGGGGACAAGGAGAACTCTCCGTTCTCAGTTCTGTAGCCACCGCAAGGGATGGCATCCTTTCCTCGCTTCCTTAGGTCTGTTAGTGAGGGCTATCGTGGGGGAAACCACAAAGCTTTGGGACAGGACTCAGACCCCGCACATTTTCACAAGACGGGTCAGTGTGTGAGCCCCCAGGTTCTCTGAGCCTTCTTTACCTCCGCTGTAAAAAGCCTGCTCGGCATTCTTGGGAAGATGAAGGATGGCCTTTAGCAAGCTCATCTTCCACTCAGACGCCCTTCCTCTGTTTTGGTTTCCCATGTACTCAGCTTTTTAAGGGAAAAGCAACAATACCTCTGTGTCCGGGGCACAGACAAAAGCAGCTTTAATCAACATGGTTACCGGAGGAAGGGATTGATTTGTTCTTCTCACGCCAAGCTGAGCACACGACAGGATATGGTTTGGAATATCAATGTCCCGAAAGTAAGGGCCGCTTGGAACAGAAACTGTCTTGTTTGAGAAGAGTTATTCTCTGTGTCGTTTTCCATGGCTCATAAAAGGTGATGGATGAACTTAATTTTTAGTCTAATTTCTTGCCAGGCAGTTCAGTAATTTTCAAGATAAACTCAAATTATGAAGAATCTAGGATTACTCAATGCAGTGAGGAGTTGAGGACATCTGGTTGTATATGGATGCATGATATGTTTCATTTTTTGAGGCAGCCGAAGAAGAGGTGATTAGACTTCCCAACTCACCTGTAAACCATGTCATCTGTGAGGCTGGCTTCTGCCACCTCCAGATATATCCCTGGTCTCCCTATAAGAAAAACGAAGTTTGTGCTCGCTTCGGCAGCACATATACTAAAATTGGAACGAAGAAAAGAGAAGTTTGGTATCATTTATTATTTGCTGGTCAGTTTTGTAATAGAATGGAGCCATGCCACCAGTGCACAGGACGATCAGATATTTGAATATTTTTAAAGTACATGGAAAAGTAGTCCTTCGGGGGATGTATAAAAGTCTGGGTTTTTTAATGTATTTAGTTTTGGTTTTTCATGTAGGTTTTAAATAACCAGACGGTACTTAAGAACCTAGGTCTCGGTTGCTATGAAATTAGCAGTGTGGTAGAGCGGGGAACCCTCAGAGCTTTAGAACCAATCTGAACCAAGAATTATGAAGCCCGTGATCATCAGGCAAACGGGAGTGGGCAGTGAGAAGCAGATATCGCACACAGAGCTGTAAGCAGCGGGTATACCTGTAGCTCCCTACTCCCGAGTCAGAGACAAGAGGGCTGAGGGTTGGAGGTCAGCCGTACTACACAGGGAAACCTTAGCTCAAACAACAGTAATCACGAGTCCAATGAAGGGTGTGGACAATGCTGGGTTTTCTCTGCAAGTAGCACATAAATAATAGATTAAATTATGTGAGTGTGATGGAGTACAAGCCGAGGTCATTAGTCCTGTGACAAAGGCTGGGAATTTGTACCAAGGACTTTTTTTTAAATTTAATTCTTCTACATATCTAATTCAGTCTTTTCATGAGTCTAAGAATTCCCTAAAAAACAAAATCCATGTCTTTAAAAAAAAGAAAAGTCATACTCTGGGTTGATCTTGTCATAAATGTGTTCCTGTTTATTAAACAGTGTCAGGTTGAATAAAATCCGCCGTTTCCCAAGGAGGAGGCCTTCCTTCCACTAATCTCTTTGAAAACGGAGAGAGACAAATGTTCAAACAGCCACAAGCTTTGCTCTCCATCACTGACAATAACCTGTACAGAATTCTTCTCTCTCAGCAACTGAACCTCGGTGACATCGTACACACCCAGAATTGTAATTCCATTCTGAATGGGGACAGTGAGCCAGACACAGGCTGAGGGTGAAAGAGACGAAGACCGGATCCATGCCATTGCAGTTCTGCCCCTCAGGCTGGGGGAGGGGTCTTCAGGACACAGCTAATTATGCATTCGTTTATTTAGACTTATCTATTTTCATGGCTGTGTTTGTTTTGTATTCGTGCGTGTATGTCTGTGTGTCAGGTGCATTCAGTGCCCTCAGAGGCCGGGAAAGGGTCTTGGATCCTCTGGAACACAACTGTCAACTGGTTGTGAGTGACCAAGAGGCTGCTGGGAGTTGAAACTTACTCCTCTGGAAGAGCAGCCAGAGCCCTCAACCACTGATCTGTCTGTCTGGCCCCAAGGAAATTTTTTTAATTAAATTTGTTACAATTATTTATTTATTTGGTGTTCATAAATATGTATATTTGGGTGGGGCAGGCCCCACAGTGCTTAAGTGGTGGTCAAAGAATAACTTGCAGGAGTTGGTTCCCACCTTCCAATCGTGTGGTTCTGGGGCTCAAACTAAGGTTTCAGGCTTGGCGGCAAGCGCCTTTGCCTGATGAGCCATCTCAGTGGCCCATTTTGCTTTTCTTTTTAAAACACGTTTAAGACACCGTGCGGCCATAGGAAGGAGCCACTGACCCCAACTCTAGCCTTCACTCTGGTCACGCAGAATGTTCTGTAAGCTCCTGTTTCTAGAAAAAATAAGCAAAGCCTAGAAACTAGCCAACGGATAATCTAAGTAAGGATAAAGGGCTGGAGAGACGCCGCAGCGGTAAAGAGCACTCGCTGCTTCTGCAGAAGTAAAAGATACCAGGGTCCATTTCCAGCACCCCCACGATAGCTCACAACCGTCTAGAATCCACTTCCAGGGGACCTGATGCCCTCTTCAGACTGACCTCCACTGCGAGCAGACGTCCATGTGCTGCGTGTATGCACTCAGGCACACACGTAAAATAAACAGAAGAAGTATTTTTAAGAGAACGACAGCATTAAATCAAATGAGCTTCACTCTTCCCCAGCCCTGTTGCCTTATTTGCATGGTACTCGTTGAAGAAAGGGGTTTAAAATGGCTTCTCTTGAAAGAGCCAGGTCAATATCGCCCTAAAAATAAAGTAATAGAGCCCCCCTTTAAAAATTCATGTGACAACGAGTGTAGGTTTATAACTGGAGCCAGTTGTAGGGTTACTGGGGAGTCCCACGTAGGTTCCAGAACAGGGCTCCGGCTGCTGGAGCAGGCTAGACGCGCGAAGTTTGACTACACTTACCCTAAGCTGATGGTTTCTAAGCCTTCAAAAAAGAGAACTTTGGTCTAGATGCTGGAAACTGTTGTCATCACGTGTGTGAACCACAGTTTCCTAAACTATGGTTTTGTGTGGTTCCTACTTCCAGTCTTTATCTCTCTGAGAGTTGACCTTTGCTTTGTTTCTTTTTTGTTATTTTTAATGTTTTGTTTTTTTGCTCTTTATAGATTCTTTGTGAATTTCATACCATGCACCCCAGTCCCACTCATCTCCTCCTCCTCTCCTGTCTGCCCTCTGCCCTTGCGACCTCCCCCCAGTACACACATACACACATAACAAAGCAAAGCAAAGCAAACATCTCTGGAGCTGCAGTGCGTCACAGTGCGCCCCACAGTTTATCTGTCTGAACACACATCCTGACATGCACATGCTCATTGCTGTGAGTGTGATCTGAGGTCTCTGGCTTCTGCTACGCCATCAATATTAGATCCTCACTGGGACTCCTCCAGATTATCCTGTTGTTGCCCTGTGTCGTGGAGATCCTTCAGCTTTGGAACTGCAGGACTGACCCTTTCACAAGTACCAAACATTCACAGATGATACAGACTTTGGGGTGGGCCAATTCAGAGCCCTGGCTCTGGGCCTGGGAGGTAGCTGAGCTGGTCAGCCCACCAGCTCTTCTTTGTTCACACCACCAGGGCAAGCCCTCTCTCATTGTTCCAGCTAGGCCAGCCAACGCTGCCACTGGCAGGAGGCTGGGCCAGCTCTCCCACTCTCACACCTGTGCCCAAACCCCTCTGCTGCCAGGGCCAGCTCTACTGTCCTGCTCAGGTGAGGTACAGGGCCCACTCTCCTGAATGCTGCAGCTGGTGAGGGGCAGGGCTAGCTCTCTCCAACTCATATTGGAGGTGGCAGGTGGTGAGGGGCAGGGTGGGGGCATTGCTTCTACACCCATGCCACCCAATTTCAGATGAGTGGTGGGGTCAGCTCTCCCACACTCACACTTTCAGGCCCACTCACCCACAAACCCACCACTGGGGCCATCTCCACTGTGCTGCCTGGGTGAGGTGCCAGGCCCACCCTCCCAAGTGCTGCTGCTGGTGAGAGATGGAGCCAGCTCTCTAGAGCACAGTATCCAGTGAGGGGTGGGGCCAGTTACGCCCAGCCGCTCAACATCCACGTAGTTCCCAGTGGCTGTCCTGACCAGGGACATTCCCATGTCCTCTAGTAGTAGTATGAGCCACAGACACCAACCCCAGCCACCGCGTAGCCACAGACTCAGCCATGGCCCTCAGCAGTGGCTTGAGATCGGACCTCACCATGGCTCAGGTGGCAGGGCTGGCCACTCACAGTAGGTTACTCCTCTCCACCCGAGTCTCCAGTTCCTTCTCACTCCATAATGTTCAAGGTGCTCCACGCTTTCTCTCCCACCTGTCCATCATACTCTCGCACATTGGGGGGGGGGGTCCTGTTGCTGGCCATGTGGCTGCCATGCCCCTGGGTGAAATCCTGGAACTGTTCTGTGCAGCATGGTGGCAAGTGGGTGTCTGGCCCACCTGTGCTGTGAGCTAGGACAGGTCTGTGGGTGGCGGGTCTCTGTCTGTCTTCCTCCTCCTGTGCTGCACTGCCTGGGTTTGATTTGATTTGATCTTTATGAGATAGCATAAGACAGCTTTGGCCAGGCATCAAGCCAGGATGAACAGAGCACTGCCATCTGCTCTGTCCCTGACTGATACAAGAACAACACTACCAACAAGGTGTCTCTGCTCATTGTCAGGAGAGGGGGAGGTACCTTTGTTTCTTTGAGATTGTGCAATTATTGTTGTTACTCTGAAGTATTTGTAGATTTTTATGGTATGTGATTATTGATTTTAGGGTCATCCTCAGTGAAGAATGCGTATACACGCAACACAGAGGCACCCTCTTTCTCCTGTTCTATGGCTTTCATAGTTTTTCTGATGGATATTTTTATACAAGTGTGGTGGTTTGAATAAGAATGGCTCCCATAGACTCCTATTTGAATGTTTAGGGTGTGGCATTAGGAAGTGTAGCCTTGTTGGAGTGGGTGTGGCTTTGTTAGGAAGTACATCACTGGGTGTGTGCATTGAAGTTTCAGAACCTCAAGCCAGGCCCAGCGTCACTCTCTCTTCCTGCCGCCTGATGATCCAGATGTATAGGCTCATATACCTCTCCAGCACCATGTCTGTCTTCCTGCTGCCATGTTGACAATGGACTAGACTTCTGAACTGTAAGACAGCCCCAAATGTTTCCTTATAGGAGTTGCTGCGGTCATGGTGTCTTTTCACAGCAATAGAAACCCTAACTAAGACATCAGGCAAACTTAAATAGTCTTGGCTACAATCAGTCATGGTGTCGTTGCTGGGTTCAGCCATCCTACATTGTCTAAGTTCTCCAGATCTTTCAATACACAAACATGAGTTGTTTCTTTGATCTAAAAGCTAGGTGGCTTGAGGGGGTGGTGCACTTCCAGAGAGGACAAGCTTTTCACTTGAGCACACTCAACTCCCTCCAAGACGGTCAGAACAAAGAGGAAAGTAGTGAATAAGAGTGTGCATAGATGCTGACAGAATTATCATAAACTAATAAAAAGAAAATGGATTTTTATCATAAAAAAGCAAAAGTTTCCCTATAAGCAAACACAGAATTTATTGTGATTTTTTTATATCTTTAATGCACAATGAGATGCATAAAACTGATGAATCTTAATCTGTGTAAAAATAATTCTGCAGTATACGTCTTGGTTTTGTCATTATTTATGCAGTTAATTTTTCTACATTTATTTTTAAAGTGTTCCAAAATTATTCTTAGATTCCTCCAAAGAGCATTTATTTAATTGGCAGAACTGGGTTCTGATAGCCCCTTAGTAACCTTGAAAGAAATCCTCCCTACACACCCTCATGACTTCCTGAATTCCAATTTATCTTGACCACCAAAATCTAACACCACTATCCTAGGTTTTCTAAGAAAATCTGTCAGTGAGAGCAGGCTAAGTTATGCTGCAGTAACAAATGACCCCGAAAGGTCACTGGCTTAAAGCAAAGGTCATGCCTTACTTAGCGATAATGTACCCATCGCATGTTTGCTGGGAATTGACTGGGGCTCTCCTCACTAGGGGGTCTCAGCCTTATAAAGCCTTCATGTATGGAATGATACCAAACCCCATGATGGAGGAAAGGAATGGAAAATTGAACAGCGCCGTTTGAAGTCTTCAAGCTCACAGAGACACATGCCATCACTGTACAAGTTCCGGTCATTTAAAGCCAAATCACAAGGCCACCATACACACAGCAGAAGCTATGGAAGAAGGAGCATTTTAGCCTGTACCTGGGGAAAGATACAAAGGAACATTGTGGATACCTTTTCCACCCCATCAGTGACAAGGATGCTTGTCCCTTGCTTGCCATGGTGGTTTGAATGACAATTTCTTGTACATAGGATGTTTGCCCCAGGATGTTTATTATTTATAAAATAGGAGGAAGAAACTCGGAGGGAAACTGAGTGTCGAGTGAGAAGGCACACCATTAACTCAGTTGTGACACACCAATTCAGTGAACTGTTATCCACCTTTGAATATTGGAACAGATCTATCTCTATTGTCTATGTATTGTTAAATGGGAGAAGAAGCTTTCACAGTTATGCATTATTCAGAGCTATGAAAACCAAAAATACAAGTGAAAAAAGTCTTGAATATGTGTGTCTAGTTTGTTTATTCACAAAAGAAATTGTGGAAAGGCTTGAGCAAGTCGTTACCATTAATAGTTTCAGAAAGAAAGACTAGGACAGAAAATCTTTTAAATATATAGCTTATGGTTCATTGACTATAATCACTGATGTTTTTATTCTATAAAAATTACAAAAAAAAGAATTAAGAAAAATACTGTCAAAAATCCTATAATCTCAGCCCTTCTCTTCTGCCATATAACCTCTACCTGTCCAGATTTATTTTTTAGCATATCACAGTGATCGGTTGGTTGATGTATACATTTGTATGTGTAGACGTGCTTAAGTTCTATGGCATGCATGTGGAGGTCACAGGACTGCTTTGGGGAGTCAGTTCTCTCCTTCCACAGTGTGGGTTCTGGAAGTGGAACTCAGGTCATCTGCCTTGGCAGCAAGAGTCTTTACCCAATGAGTTATTCTGTAACTCTAACCCCAGGACATATGCCAGCTTTTAACTTCACATCTGAAATGCTTCTTCCCATCACCTAGCTGACATACAAGTCATTTCCTATACCTTTACTACCTTCTAACGGGACAAGGAACTATGATTTACAAAACTTCCCTCCCCTTTCAATATGGATATCATGAGGGTAACAGCAACACTGGGTCTGTCCTCTCCAGTGTCACTTTAAGAGAGAATCTTTCTGTGAGGCCCCTTTGATATTTTAGCTTTTTCATGTATGAACAGCACCACTTCTTTTAAGATTTGTTTGTTCTAGAATAATTTGGAAGGCACTAGCATGTTTTCCCACTACCCATAATTACCTTCAGAGGCTCCATAAATAGCACATGCAGTACAGCCATTGGTTCATGTCTCTCTAGTCCAGCATCACCGCAGAGTCACTCTCAGGGCAAGTAGGAGTTAGACATTCTTGGATTTTCTTGCATGTGCCGCCATGCTTCCTTTTTAGTCATTGGCTTAACCCATGAGCACATCTACTTTTGGGGGAATCAGTCACGCTCAGCTTCCATTATAACAAGCTAAAAAATAAGAGTTTTTTTCCCTCTTTCCTCCCCTGCTCTTGCTCATCTATAAGGGAGGAGATGTCTTCCTGTTTACATTACTTTCTGTAGTGTTTTGAATAAGCACGCCCCTCCCCTAAAGGCTCATCTGGTTGAATGCTGAGTCATGGAGATGTGGCATGACCTGAGAGAGGCAGGTGCCAGCTTGTTGGAGGAAGTGTGTTAACTGGGGGTGGCTTTGAGGTTCCAACGGCCCATGTTACACCTGCCTACCACCAGGCTCTCTGCCACGATGATAATGGACCAAGCCTCTGAGACTGTAAGCAAGCCCCCAGTTAAATGCTCTCCTTTATAAGAGTTGTCTTAGTCATGGTGTCTCCTCACAGCAAGAGACAGTGACTGAGATACTGGCATGCTCAACATTCCTCAGTGGAGCTATACAATGGCCAGATATGAGAATAACCATTGTCTGTGATAAACTAAGGGGAGCAGCTGGGTGGGAGTAGAATCGGGGAGTTCATGTTTTGTTTTGCTTTTAAGATTTATTTACTTTTACTTAGAGTATTTATTCTGCATATGTAAGCATACCATATTTATGCCTGGTGCTCACAGAGGCAAGAAAAGAGTACCTGATTCCCTGGAACTAGAGTTACAGGTGGTCGTGAGCTTCTGTGTGGGTGCTGGGAATCGAACCCTGTCCTCTGTAAGAATGGTGCTCTTAGCCAATAAGCCATTTCTTCAGCCTCTGATAGTACATGGTATGGTGGTTTGAATATGCTTGGTCCAGTGAGTGGCATCATTAGGTGGTGTGGCCTTGTTAAAAGAAGTGTGCCACTGTGGGTGGGCTTTGAGACCTTCCTCTAACTGCCTGGAAACCAGTCTTCTCCTCTTTGCCTTTGAAACAAAGTGTAGAACTCTCAGCTCCTCCAGCGCCATGCCTGCCTGGACGCTGCCATGCTTCCTGCCTTGATGATAATGGACTGAACCTTTGAACCTGTAAGACAGCCCTGATTAAATGCCCTTTATGAGTTGCTTTGGTCATGGTGTCTGTTCACGGCAATGGAAACCCTACCCAATGCACATAGCTTGTGACATCTCTTTACATCTCTCCAGCCACGCATTATCCCTTCAGGATGGATTACCTAGAAACATCACACTGTCTGAAGATAAGGAATTCTTTTCTCACAGTTTTTAAAGAACAAAAAAAAAAGGAGTGAGAGGAGAGGGCTATGTCCACTCAAGCTGTCATTTATGTCATTTACTTAAAGATGACACACCTGAAATTCAGACTTTACACAGCTCAACGGATAGCAGTTAAAAACTCTGAAGGGCTTTATCTTGCTGTGCAGATAAAGGTGCATCCTAAGTGGAAGAAAAGCCATCTGCAAAGATCTGGTACCTGCACTGGGGACCCTGATAGGGACTTGGCAAGAATAATGTGCAGGAGGAAAGCGATGAGGAACCAAAATGACAGTGGATTAAAGCCCGGGAATGTCTGCAAAAGTGTGTAAATAATGAGGGTTGGGGTAAGCCATTCCCCGTAAGACATCGCTGGTGTCACAACCACCCGTCTTATGGGACAGTGACCATAATATAAACAGAGAGAGGTGATTTCTAAGAGGAGCAGGAGCAGACACCAGAGAGCTCAGCACAGGGTACATCTTGTTCACACTCGATCCTGCAGCAATGGAGGAGTCACAAGCTCTCTGCATCTCTGTGTCCTCCTCATTTTCAGGCACTACGAAATAGCTTGTGTCTCACCGTTTTCACTTTGTCATAACCATTTTACCCGGTGGTTTTTTTAAACAACGATCCTATCATTGCACAGAAACGTTTTGCTGATATTCACAATTGCCAATTACTTAAGACGAGCTCTTGGGTTTTATTTTAATTTTCATGCAGGCCATGGGATACAAAGAAAAGCAGGAAAAGGATGAGGAAATGACCTGTTGCTAACGCAGTGACACTCTAGGAGAGCAGGCCGGCAAATGAGGAAGGGATGGAGTGCACACGAAGCAACACTAGACAGACCTAAAGGACGGAAGGTATCGAAGGAGGACCCAGAGCTGTGGGTAGGGCAGGGGTGGTGAGTACGAAAGGAGCTGGAGGAGAAGTGACTATAACCAGGACACACCACACACTATTCTTAAAGTACTAATAAAAGGTTTAAGATACATAAATGGAGGAAAGGGTTCTTACTTGGGACTGGGCAAGATGGCATCATACAGTAGTTGAAGATGATTTCTGCGCTCCTTAAGAACTCTGGAAGGCATAGCCCGCACAGAGGGAATGGGGTCTGCCAAGATCTGGGGACCCCATA
The DNA here is from genome assembly GCF_011064425.1 of Rattus rattus. Taxonomy (NCBI): domain Eukaryota; kingdom Metazoa; phylum Chordata; class Mammalia; order Rodentia; family Muridae; genus Rattus; species Rattus rattus. The sequence goes on from NC_046155.1 coordinate 87,853,576, forward strand.
GGAATAGGACAGGAACTGGTGGGAGGGGAGGCTTGCATAGAAACAAGTCAGCTTGAGGTGATTGCTCGTAGAACGAATGCTCAGCCGTCCAGAAATGCACCATTTTATACGTACATTGCCTTGGAATGAGTGTGTATTGTATTCTAAGGAGAATGAAACATTCAGTTCTCTGGGTGCAGCTTCAGAATACAGCACAGCTCAGCAGGAGGGCACCAGCAGCCCTGGATGGTAGGAGGCGGGAGAGAGGTCTTCAGAGGTCAGAATTGGGATGCTAGCTCAGGTTTACACGATATCAGCCATACAAACACCATAGCCTTGTATTCTGATGCATCATCAAATCCCAAGACCGTCCTCCAAGTCAAGAAATAAAAACCAAAGACTCTCGTGGAGGATCTCACAGCTACAGTTTTGCATGTGTTGTGTGGGATGTGTGTGTATGCAAGTTCACATGTATGAAGGCAAATGTTTGTGTGGAGTGTGAGCACACGAGTGTGCATGTGAGAGGTCAGAGGTTGACAGCAGATGTCTGTCTTACTTGTTCCCACCTCATATATTAAGGCCCCTCACTTGAACCCAGAGCTTGTTGATTTAAGTAGTCTGAGGACCCAGCCTGCTCTAGGGATCCTGTCTCCACCGCCTGAGTCCTGAGATAACGTGTAGGTGGGCTGTGTACGATCAGAGTGACCTTGGTCTGTATAGGAAAGCTAGCTGAGCGTGAGTCTGCGTATAATCCAGAAATGTGCAAGCAGCATTCTGCCTGGTTTCTGGTGCTCTCCCTTGCTTGTGAGAGAGTTTCCTGTGTAGAGATAGTGCAGTCTGGAATAGCAGGCAGGCCTGCCTTTGAGTTCCTGCCTTGATTGCTTACCCCAACTTTCCCTGATGATGAACATAATCTGGAAATGTAAGATTAAATAAACCCTTTCCTCCCCTAAACTGCCTCTGATTAGGGTGTTTGTTGTTTTATCACAGAATAAAACTAGAGCAGGCTCCATCTCAAGATGTGAAACACATTTGCCTTGCAAAGCAACAGATTCATGGCTTATAGGGCATAGGATTTGATCTCTCTCTCTCTCTCTCTCTCTCTCTCTCTCTCTCTCTCTCTCTCTGTGTGTGTGTGTGTGTGTGTGTGTGTGTGTGTGTGTGACGTTTTACTTCCTACTGATAACTTTAATAAAGTTAGTTGTCCTAAGAATATGTATTCATGCCCTGTAATAGGATTGAGATGCTTCTGTTGCTGGAATCATCATGTGAAGAACTCATAATTATTTGGAAGAAATGGGTTATTAAGGACTACGAAGGCATCGGCGTGTACAGTAGGAGATAGGACCGTTTATGTTTAAAGGAGCCGAAGATGCTCACTACGGTGTGACTGTAGGGATGGTGGTCCTGTAGGCCCCAGCACCCTATTTTCAGAAGAGTTAACTGTCAGTGTATACACTTGAGAGTAGGAACAGGCATAGAGATGCTTACTAGAGGAGAGAGGAAACTGAAATTCTTAAGGGGAAATCTGGGAGGAAAGGACCTAGGGACAGTACTGGTGGCAGAGAGAAAGCAACAACCCAACCCAGCTCAACAAGAGGAAACTGGTGGCCAGGCGGCCAATGTACACAGGGATTCCCTTGTTAGTATTTTAGATCTCATGCAAAACCACGCTGCTCTTTAATTCCATGGAGAAAAGGTAGGAGGGGAGGAGGAACAAAAGGTGCTGAGTTCTTTATTAGGGATGGGAGAGAATATGGAGATGACATGTTCACCTTGAATGAGGAACCCAGACAGACTCATGCCCCACCAAAGTTTGATACGATTCAACTATGGACTAATCAATTACCACCCTTCCTTACCAGTTAAACCAGATCATTCTGTTTCTGTGATACAAGTTGCTTCTTCTGCCTTCAGATCTTGGGTTTGGGTGTTCCTTTACTTTTGATGACCTCCATTTTTCTCTTATTCCTGGAAAATCCAAAGGTGCTGATGCTACAAGAACATAACTGAGCTTCACCTTTGGATCTCTAAGTCATGGTTTGGGACATGCTGTGAAACCTATGGAGTTCCACTTTATACAGCCTTTAAGTTTGATGGCAATGCTTGCTTGCTAGAGATGTTGGGGAAAGAAGCCTAATGTTACCCGACAGCCAGCTTTGGCACATACCCAGTGTTCAGAAGCCTTGGCACCCCACTCTATCCATCCATGTCCTTCAGGGTCCTCTCAGGAACACGACGTCATCATTGCCCTGGATCGCCACTGACTGCACACCTCCTTCCACTCTTATCATTTATATTGTCTGTGTTTTCTCAACTATGTCCTCCTAACTGTCCTAGCTTCCACTTTAGGTTTGAAGATCTCTGTCTCTTTCCCTATGTCCTATCTCCCTCCTTCACTCTAAACAATCAGTTCATTTTCTTTGCAAAAAAAAGATTTTGTTAAACCTCATGCTTCCTTTGAAAACTGAGATTTTTATTCTTTGAAAGTTTCATACATTTATAGCATGCATGCATTGATCATATCCATCCATTGTGAGCTCCCTCCACCTTCCCCAGTTCCCCCAGCCCACCTCTCTCCCAGATCCACGTCCTTTGTTGTTGTTGTTGTTGTTAATCCAATAAATGTTGTTGCTGCTCATACGTGCAGCCAACCATAGGGACACAGGCAACCTACCAACTGCCACATCCCCAAAGGAGAGTGACTCTTCTTCCTTCTGCAGTCACCAACTGCTAGCAACTCCTCTGCTAGGGGTGGTTGGTGGCTTAGTTGGTTAAAGCACCTGTTTCATAGATTTGAAGCTCTTGACAACAAAGCCCGATTTGTCCTCAGCAGCCCCTGCAGAAGATGCCATGAGGCTGGCATAGTGACTCCAGCTGTACTCAAGTTTTTTAAGAAGTTATTTATTGGATTTAATGGAAATGTCTCAAATAACCAGATTCCATTTGCCTTTCTGCGAAATACCCATCTTAGGGCATATCCATCCCAATCTATAGTGTATTTTTCCTGAAGAGTAACCTTAGATGCACTGGTTTCCTAGTCTGAACTGGGAAGGAAGGGGCCAGTATATGGGCTGGGCACGTTTGCCTTCCCAAGCTACAGGCTTCTTCTATCAGTGCATCCCACCCTCGCTGAGGTTAGCACAGTAATTCAATGTTAAATTGTAGTTCTTGTAACTCTCACAGAAGCACTGGTGGGAACGTTGGCCCTTTTACTGCAATTCTTGCCTAGGAATGGTGCCACCCACAGTGGGCTGTGCCCTCCTACATCAACTAATAATCAGAATAGTTACCCACAGATATGCCCACAGGTCAATCTGATGAAGGCGATTTCTCAACTGAGACTCCTTTATCAGGTGACTCTAGGCTGTGTCAAGTTGACGGTTAAAGCTAACAATGTAGACAAGAATGTCATATTGGAGTTTCTGAGTAGACTCATTATAAAGTAGACTCATTCTTCATAAAGGAAAGGAAAGTCGGTCACAGGCAAGAAAAACTAAAAATGTCACTGCTGATTTTAAATATGGAAAGATAGACCCTGGTCAAGAGATGAGGGAGGCTTCTTGAAGCTGGAACAGTCAAAAAGACAAAGTGTGCATTAAAGCTTCCAGAATGATACAGATCTCCCAACACCTTAGTGTTGATCCAGTGATTCTATTTAAGGCCTCTGACTTCTGGAACTATGAGGCAATAGATTCTTAGTGTTTGCTGTGACCGAGCTTGTGATCATTTGTCATAGCTACAGCGGGAAACTAAGAGATCATCTTTGAAGCAAGATTAAATTTTTGTTTGTTTTAGACAGGAAACCATTTCAAAGGCACAATTTAGTTAGTAAAGTCTTCTCTACTGGTTTTGAGTGTTAGCACATGGGCAAAATAAATAACTTTTTGCTTAGCTATGGACTGCTCCAGTGGTGAAAGAGCACATTCTCTGTGAGAACAAGCACAGAGAGAATGCAAGGGAGGCAGGTACAGGTTTTCTTCCACACCCTCTTGATGGGCCCAACAGATGGCCAAATCTGAATGTGGACAGAGGGGACACAATTCTGCAGGACCACTGTGAGTGGGTATTTAAAGAAAGGTTGACTTCTGGATGGATAACTTAGAGAAATGGGATATATATATATATATATATATATATATATATATATATATATCTTTTAAGTTCTCATTTTTAAAAATACACACAAGCTAGTGGAATTTGTATTTGAATAACTTTGTACCTCAGACATGTCTATTCATCTGTTCAGTTAACTTGCTTAATGTTGTAAGCAATCACCACAGACATGATCAACACGCTCCAGGTTCCTTGCTTTAATCTTTTCTCCTTTCTCTGCTTTTTCTCCTTTCATTTTTTTCTTCCTAAACCTCCCTTGAAACCTTGACTAGAAAAAAAAACCTCTGAAGAGAGGGAGAGGGAGAGAGGGGAGGGAGGGAAGAAGGAAGGAAGGAAGGAAGGAAGGAAGGAAGGAAGGAAGGAAGGAAGGAAGGAAGAAGGCTCTTGAACGAACTTTCTCCAGACATACCTACAACCCTGGACAGGAGTCCCAGCAGCTTAGTGTACCCAGTAAAGAAACAGCCACCTGAGTCAAGACACAAAGACGGGTCCACCTTCTCTCTGCCTGGTCCATCAGCTCTCCAACCAAGCCAGGTCCTCAGGTGTCCCTGGTACAGATCAGTGGAGTGAGGACTTCAGCCTCTGCTGAGGTTCTTAACGACTTTTCCCTTGGCCAGTTATCCCAGAAGTTGGTCACTACACTAGTGCTGTATATACTTTACAGCTTATGCCTTCATAAATAATTCTAGAGTAGAAATCATGCCTTAAGAAGACTGAAAAACCTAACTAAAAGTGAACAGCCAGTAGTTTAGAGCTACTAATATGCCTGAGTCCGGTAGTAAATACAGACCAAGATGTAACTTTAATTTTTTCAAACCTTATTTTTAATGAAGGTTTGTAAATGCTTTAACCTCCCTTCTAACCTGCCACCTACCAGAAATATTGGGAAAGAAAGGATCTGGGGGAAGTGGACCTGTTTAGAAATGGTTCTCTGGTGTAAATCTTATCTGTGCTGTCTGGAAATCGGCAGTTCAGCTCCCAGGTTAGAGCAGCAGCAGCAGCGTGATCCACTCACAAACACCAGGATATATCAGCAGTCCAGTGCGCTAGAGTTGGGATAGCAAACATGACTAAGCAGTGGTGGCACTACCTAGCAGGGACAGCCAGGCCTCAGCCTCGGCACGAGGGAGCAGGAGGGAGCCGGGAGGAATGCCTCAAGTTCGCGGCTGTGCTTCTCTCAGCTGACATCACTCTGCCAATCAGACAGAGTCCAAGGAAGTGGCAAGATGCTGAGGCACGCCACCGGAAGCTTTTTGGTGTGTTTCTGTCTATAGAGTCCCAACAAATGGAGCTCAACTCTGCAATGTAAGGTAGGCCCATACATGTGTGTTGTTAGCAAAGAATCCTCCATCGCATGTCTTCTCACGTTTGCTTTGGTAGAACCTCCTTTTACCTGTGTCTGCTTCAACCAAATGTTCCTTCATGAAGCTAATGGTCTGCCTTAGCCTTTCACCTGTGTCCACTTCAGTGAAAATGTTCCTTCGCCCGTTTGCCTTAGCAAAACACCATCCAACACAACCGACTTTCCAATGAACCCTTAAATTTCCACTTCACCAAGATGTGGAAGCCAAGAGACAGAAGACAATGGACAGTGTCTGTCCGAGTTTGCTTTCTCTTACTGTGATAAAACACTGGCCAAAAGCAACTTAAGGCAAAGCGGGTTTGTCTGACTTACAGGATAGAGTCAGTCACTGAAGGAGTTCAAGGCAGGAACCTGGAGGCAGGAACTGAAGCAGAGTCTGTGGAGAAAGCCCAGGCTGCTTACTGGCTAGCACCAGCCTCGCATTGAGCCCCCTTTCTTACACAGCGAAGGCATAATTGCCGGGATGACACTGCCCACACTGACCTGGCCCTTCCCCATTAAATTAGCAACCTAGAAAGACCCCACAGATAGGCCAACAGACCAATCTGACAGAGGTAGTTCCTCAAATGAGGCTTCCTTTTCCCAGGTTATGTCTAGGTTTGCATCAAGTTAAACACGAACCAGCATGGTGTCCCTCTCAGAAATATGAGCTAGAACGAGCTTCCCTATGGACCAGGCCCTGGGCTATCTGCTTTTACCTATGCTTCTTACTGAATCCTATGGGGCAGTGGAACTTGGAGCTGGAACTGTGATCTCCAACCGTTCCACTAGTGAAGACTTGGAGGCTCCCCTCTAGAAGGTAGGTCATGTGTCTGAGTGGACACAAGTAAGCAGAGCTCCGGCTCCTTCCCTGCCTGGGGGATAAGTTACCACTTGCCTTTCCCCCTTTCTCAACATTCAGCGCTCTCAACCACTGAGCCATCTCTCCAGCCTTTTTTCTTTGGTCAAGGCCTTCAAGTGTGACATGTATCCTGAAAAGGGAGTCTTACTTTGACTACTGATTAAAATGTCCATGTCTAAAAATTGCCTTCACAGAAACATCCAGAATAATGTTCAGTTAAATAAGAGTACCACTGAATGACCAAAATCAATAATCACCAGCTCTAGAGACCAGAGAGACTAGGATTTGATGATAGTCTGAAGTCAGTTGGTAACCTGGTGTTCATATTCTATTCCTGTATCCCCCAGAAGGATTAATGGAAGCTACTGTTGTTTGAGCGAGGGTAGGTCACTGGTTAGTATGCAAGGTGGGTGGTTCCAACAAGCTTACTGATAGACGAAGGAGAAAGAAACTTGAAGATGCCACTATGAGCAAGACAGAGGGCAAGACAAGCATTTATCTCCATCCCAACCTCCTCAAAGCAATGCAAGCTCATCAGAATACTTTGCACCTCCTGATGCTGGGAGCTTTCTGAAGACAATAATCATGTCCCCACCAACACTGCTCTGAGGTGGACTCTCAGGAAGGCTTCCCACATTTTCCTTACTTGGTGACGTAATGCATGGCTCTGAGCCTATTCTTCTGCCCAAGCCTGGAAGCAGCTACCACTGAAATTTCTTCCTTGCCCTTCCCCATTTTTTTTAATGTGTAAGTGTATGGGACTAAAGAGTATTGAATTGCCTGGAGCAGGAGTCACAAGCCATGGTGAGCTGCCTGAGGTGGGTGCTGGAATTGAACTCAAGTCCTCTGCAAGAGCAGCAAGCATTTTTAACTGCTGATCCATCTCTCCAGTCCCATGCCGACATTTCAATACTTCCAATCAGCCAGTTCTGGTCTGTTACCATGGATACTCAGAAGGAAGGCAAGGTACAGCGCCGAGTGAAACCGAACATTGAAAAACACTTCATGCAACCACAGAAAAGTTTGCTTGTTTGGTGCGTAGTTATTAAGGCATTGAAGCTTTCGCAGCAGAGATTGTCCTGCTGTCAGCGGAATGAATAAATGGAGGTAAGTTGGACTTGATCTGGGAATTCAGAGAATGATTCGTGGTGGTTTTGCATTTCCCCCCCTTTTTCAGATCTCAGTACCTGTCAACTTAACTCATATAAATTCAGAGTGAGACACCTTCTCTCCATTTTACAAGTTTTATGGCGATGCTATCTATTTCCTGTCAAATTAGTTCAGTTCTCCATTTTATTACCCTTTTGTTATGTAGATCTATGGATAATTTTAATTCTATTGTCCTTGTCTTTACTAAACCGATACCCTCTACTGGATTAAATTGGGTCATAAAAACCGTGTGGCGTTCTTTTATGTAGCGTAAATACAATGTCGGTGTTCAGTGTACTGTCAAGCCCTGGAGGTGATGAATAAGCAGCTCCCATTGCCTGTGGAGGATGCTGACCCTCCCTTTCGCTCCTCCAGTGTGGCCTGCCCCAAACCATTTCCAGAGCCCATCTCTGCTTCCCCTAAGAATCACATAGTGAGACAAACAGCTATTCTGTCCCAACTTTCTTTGATCATCTCTCCATTAGGGAATGAAGAAAAGAGAGCAGGGGGGAAATGATTTCATGTAGGCTATCTCTCTGTTTATGACTCCAATTCTGTTACGGGATTTTCTTGATCAATAAGAAACCAAATGGAGATAATATAGTATATAGTGTGGCAGCAGTCTGCTTCTTTAGTCTCTAGCATCCAATGATGCCAAGACCTACTGCTTAATCTACCAGGGACACCTGTCCTTCCACCTAACAGAGTCGGGACAGCCTGGAAGAATTGGAGCCGAGGTCTGACAAGATGGTGCCCCCAGAGGCCAAGGTGAGAATGGCAGCAGCTAGGAAATGATCCTCACTAGAGGCAAAAAACAAAAAACCAAAAACGTTAGGTCAGGTTTAGGTCCTGAGCTACAAAATGGAGGTTGAAGCAATATGGTAGAACTATTGTCAGTTTTCGACATTTAACATTTAACATGGTGACCTTACTCTCTGACATATGTAAGGATGATGGTAACCTGGGCATTCTTTAGCTGCCCCAGAAGGGGACCAAGGACTGTAGATCCAGGATCACAGCACACACACTGCAGCGCTCTTCTCCTGTCGTACTTTCCAATCACCAAACGAACCTGTAGCCTTTAAAACCAAGCATGTGAGTGCTTAGGTTCAAAATCAGAAGGAAAGAGAATCCGGGAAACCCCAGTCTAGGAGACTAAGCAGAGCATCAGGTAAGCAGGGCTTGCGTCAGGAGAGAGGAGAATGGGGGGATAGCCGTGGCTGAGCGTCTGGGGTGGACTGGTAGAAACAGCCCACACAGAGCTCAGGAAATCCTTAATTGGGAACTAGTCAGGGAGGCCTCGATTCAATTTCGACCTTTGTTGGCTAGGCCAGTGATGTCATCTCCCCATGCCTTTGTAAAATAGGAATAGTAGTAATTCCAAGCTCTTAATGTTGAGCTGATTCTTTTTCTCCTTGCCTTAATATCAAAATTTCTTAAGGATCTTTAGTCTCAAGAAATACTGGGGAAAACCTACATACACATTTGGACCTATCTCTCCCGGAGTAAGTTTTTCTAAGGGCAACAGCAGTGTCCTGCCCAACAAGGAAGTGGTCTTTAAGGACCCTAGTCCATGCTACCAGTTTCTAAGTTAACCCTTCTTTCATTAAAGGCAACAAAGCTATGTGATTCCCTTGTCCTTCGACCGATACCATAAGCATCTGTCTTCTGACAGTTCCCCAGACACTGCACGGTCTGATAAGTGGGAACTGTTTTAGAAGGTGACAGTGAAGGCAAGCAGCTCCCAGGCAGGGGAGTGACACAGGCAGAGCTGTCAGTCCCCCCTCCCCCCACAAAGTGCAGGGATCTAGCAAGATACAAGGTATGACCCTGCTCAAAAGGAGCCAAAATTGTACTGCCTTGGTCTGGGACAGAGGATCACACACACACACACACACACACACACACACACACACACACACACACACACACAGAGACAGACACAGACACAGATACAGAGAGAGAGAGAGAGAGAGAGAGAGAGAGAGAGAGATCATGTGTGTCTTTGTATTTGTGTGTGTGTGCGTGTGTTTGTGTGTGTGTGTGTATACACTGGTGCACATTTGTATATCTATGTGTTTGTGTGTCTCTATATTAGTATGTGCTTCTGTGTATTTGTAGGTTTATGTCTGTGATGTCTGTGTGTAGTATATCTGTGTATGATTCTTTGTGCATATTTTTATGTTTGTATATGTGGGTTTGCATTTGTTGTATGTAATTGTGTCTACACGTATGAGTCTATGTGTATGTGTATTCAGGTGTGTTTCCATATTTGCTTCTGAGTGTGTGTTTGTGACTGTGTAGTTTTGTTGTATGCATTTATGTGGGTATTTAAATGTGTGTGTGTGTGTGTGTGTGTGTGTTTCTGCATCTGTCTATGTCTTTGTGTGTCTCTGGGTGTTTCGATCTCTTTATTTTCTGTATGTGCTTCTGTATGTTTGTGAGTGTATCTGTATGTCTGTGTGCTTATGTGTAGCATGTATCAGTGTGCATGTCTGCATATCTATATGTGCTATAGGCATGGACAAAGATGTTGCCACATTGTGGGTGTGACACACATGACTCTGGGCTTAAACACGTTGCTCCTTTAGCACAGTTGTCAAAGATGTGCAGTATAGGGAACTGAGAAGAAGTCAGCCATGTTTCTAAGACTAAAGGAAGCCTGGGCCCCGCAAGCTGGCTGTCCTCCCCAGACACAGCCATGCTGCTTTCTACCCAGATCTTGGTCTGGGTACCTCAGCATGCACTGTTTTTCATTCTCATGTAAAATGGGGTTCCTGTCATACTCTGTGTTCTCTCCAGTTTTCCTTTCAGGGGACACCAAAAGAATCTGCCTGCTCCCCTCCCCCCAGCCCCGTTTTCCATTTTCTTATCAGAAGAACTTTCTTCCTCAGTTCTATGATTTGAATGTGAAGTGTGCCCCAGAGGCTCAGAGGCTTAAACACCTCGTTCACAGCTGGTGCTGACTGGGAGGTAATGGACCCTTGAGATAAGAGGCAGGCTGTGGCTGGGGGAGGGGGGGGCATGGATCACAGAGGGCAGGCCTTAAAGTGGTGGTGGTTCTCACCCTGTGGGTCACGACCCCTTTGTGGGTCACATATCTAATATCCTACATAAGGTTTATTTGCATTATAATTCTTAACAGTAGCAAATTTACAGTTATAGGTTGCAATAAAATAACTTATGGTTGGGGATGTCACCCCAACATGAGGAACTGTATTAAAGGGTCGCCTCATTAGGAAGGCAGGGAACTAGTGCCTTAAAGGTTGTTGTCCAGCCCAAGCTCTCTGCTTTCTGATCTGCAGCTGTGATAATATCCAGTTCCCACCTCACATTCTGGGGCTACCCAGCCACCATGCCTTCCCCACCATGATAATCTGTACCCCTGAAGCCGTGAGTCAGAGCAAAGCTATTACTCTTACCTTCTTTCTGTCAGTAATTTTTTTTTGTCACAGTGATGAGAAAAGCTACAAACACATCAGTTGTAACAAGTTTGTCAGTAACTAGAGTATGTCACGGAGGAGACAAAGAAATTCCTGGAACTTACAGAGGCCTCTTGTGACACAAGATCTTCAGAAGAAGGCCTCCCACAAGCAGCAGACACTCTCTTCACGCTCACTGTCGCTATTCTCCATGTGTCTCTTAGTGTTAGCCAGAGGGAGCCACCCTCGGCTCTCTGGGCAGTGGGGTGGGGTGGCTGAGTTAGTGGGGAGGGGAGCCCTAATTCATAAGCATCCAAAGGTTGGCTGAGTGTGCACCTTAGTCAACAGAGTCCTTGAGACTGTGCTTACCAACGATAGACATGGATTTCCCAGGGTTCAGGAGAACAGAAGTCTGAGGGAAGAACTCTGCAGAGATGATTTAAACACAAACACCAGCCTGGCGAGATAGCTCAGGGGTCAAATGCACCTGCCAGCAGGCCTCACAAGCTGCACTCAAGGAAACCACATGGTGGAAGTAGAGAACTGACTTGCAAAGGCTGTCTTCTGACTGCCACAGTATGCCATTGATGTGTGCCACACACACACACACACACACACACACACACACACACAGGGAGAGAGGGGGAGGGGGAAGGGGGAGGGGGGAAGGGGGCGGGTGACAATTCCAGACACACCAGTTTAGGCAAAAATTGCAGAAAGAAGCCTCTCTCTAAGAAGGAAATTTGTCTCCTTATCAAGACAGAAAATAGCAGATACAAAGGAGCACCTCCACCTCTGTCGTTGGCTGACAGACACAGTGCAGACTGCCATTTTAGTGAAAACTGGAAGTTGCCCCAAGGTGAACTTGAAATACTCAATGAAGTCAACTCATGATGAAGTTTACAAAAATAGTTACACAATTTTGTTTAACTGTTGTTAAATGTTATTGTCTGACAAACATCAAGGCAGGGCTGAACATACCCTCTTCGTGCAAGTGGCCACAAACGCTTTCCCACATCTCAGTGTTTACGTGAGATCAGAGGCAGAGGTGGGAGGGGTTGGAGATTTTAAAAAACTAATCTTGGCAAAGCAAAACTGCTTCAAACTCCCAAAGCAACAACTGAGTGCCCAAAATGGCTTATCGAGATTATTCTTCAAAGAATAAACAGTTTATAAAGCTGGTATTGCTTTATAACCATGTCATCTTTCAGTCTTTAAAATTATATTAAATATACTTCTTCCACAGGTCAGTCCCCCCTGTCCTCTTTACTCTTGGCATTGGATGATCCAGAAGTTTCTGGAAAATACTAGTCACCTGCCCTTTGTCTACATTCACATGGTCCCTTGAACCTGGGAAGTTTCATGAGTTGTGGTCTCAATTAAAATTAAGCTTAGTAGGAATTCTGAGGTATATTGAAGTCACCACATCAGGAAATGGGAGCCACTGAAAAATAATTTGTTATTTGCAGTTGCCAAGAGGAAAGCCACACTACCAATGTGGGGCCACAAAGAAAAGAATAAGGTCATTAGGAAAGAGGGGTGACAGTGGGCACCCCTTATAGTCCTAAGGTGATCGGAGAAGATGAAAAAGAATGGGTAGAATGGGCTCGAATGGTTAAACTTAGTAAAGCAAGTGCTCAGGAACGGGCTCCATATTGTCGCATTTGAGAAGCTCGTTCCTGAATAAGCTCTTCGCTACCCTAGGGCATTGCCTGTGCATGGGAAGGGAAGACCCTCCAGCATTAGAAAGGCTAGAATATAGAAAAGACATGGTTAGTGCATTGCCAGTGTTGGGAGTTCCAGTGTGGGTGGTCTACTCTCCCTAAGAGCCAGTTTCTCTTCTGTCTTCTTTGAGAGCCAATCACTTTCCAGGAATTCACCTTCTTCCGTGCTTTAAGGACATCTACCCTCCCTAGATGAGCTGTTTCATCAAACATCCTTCTGTACCAACTGGAATGTCTTTTTCAGTCAGTAAAAACCAAACTTACACCTTCCCCCTCATTCCCCTCCCCATCCCCTCTCCCATCCTGCTCCCCCACTTCCTCCACTTCCAATGTCTATTTTGTTTCCCCTTCTGAGAAAGTTTCAACCACCCTCCCTTGGGCCCTCCTTGTATTTAGCATCTTTGGGTCTGAGTACTGTATAGCATGGGTATCCTGTACTTTATGGCTAATATCCACTTATCAATGACTACATTTGGGGTCTGGGTTACCTCACTCAGGATCATATTTTCTAGTTCCATACATTTGTCTGCAAATTTTATGATGTCCTTGTCCTTAATAGCTGAGTAGTGTTCCCTTGGGTAAATGAACCACATCTTCTTTATCTATTCTTCTGTTGAGGGGCATCTGGATTGTTTCTTAGTTTCTGGCTATTATGAAGAAAGCTGCTATGAGCATAGTTGAGTAAGTGTCCTTGTGGTATGGTGGAGCCTCTTTTGGGTATATGCTCAAGAGTGGTATAGCTGGGTCTTGAGGTAGAAAACTATTCCCAGTTTTCTAAGAAGCTGCCAAATTGATTTCCAGAGTGGTTTACAAATTGTACTCGCCCCAGCAATGGTGGGGTGTTCCCCTGCCTCCACATTCTCACTAGCATCTGCTGTTGCTTTAGTTTTGATTTTAGCCATTCTGACTGGTGTGAGGTGGAATTTCAGAGTCATTTTGATTTACATTTCCTTGATGACTAAGGACTCTGAACATTTGAGGTATAGGGAGAGGAGAAGAGAGAACAGAAATCTGAGATGGGGGGCATCTCTAAGATATACCAGACCTGGGACAGAGGAGGCTCCAGGGAACCTATGGGGGTGACAGTAGCTGAGACTCCTAGCAGTGGGAGATATGGAGTCTGAAATGGACACCTCCTGTACCCAGGCAGGACTTCCAGTGGAGGGATAAGGGTAGCAACACATCCAGAAAACCTTCGACTCAAAATGAGCCCTGTCTACAAGATGTGCAGGAGCAAGGATAGAGCAGAGACTAAGGGAGTGGCTAACCAATGAGTGGCCCAACGTGAGACCCAGCCTATGGACAAGAACAAATCCCTGACACCATTAATTATACTCTGGTATGCTTGCAGGCAGGAGCCAGCATAATTCTCCTCAGCAACCCAGTACCTCAGCAAAACAGATGCAGAGACCCACAGTCACACATTAGATAGAGCTTGGGGAGTCTTGTTGGGAAGAGTTGGGAGAAGGATTGAGGGGGTCAGAGGGGTCAAGGGCTCCCCAGAAGACCAACAGAGTCTTGAGGGCTCTCAGAGATTGAACCACCAGCCAAAGAACAAGCATGAGCTATACCTAGGCTTCTTGCACAAAAGCAGATGAGCAGTTTGGTTTTCATGTGGGTCCCCCAACATCCGGAGCAGGGGCTGACCCTGACTCTGTTGCTTGCTTGTGGACCTCATTCTCCTAACTAGGCCACCTTGTCTGGACTCAGTGGGAGAGGATGCACCTAATGCAGCAATGACTTGATGTGCCAGAGTGGACTGATACCCAGGAGACCTCCCCATTCTCAGAGGGGAAGGGAATGGGGAATGAGGAATGGGGGAGGTTTATGTGAGGGTGTAACCAGGAGGGGGAGCTGCAATCAGGATATAAAGTGAAGAAAAAGAAAAAAGAGAATGGATAAAGGAAAATACTACTGTTCTTGAAAAAAAAAAAAAAAACAGTCATATTGCTGTCAAGAGACACCATGACCAAGGCAACTCAAATAAACAAAAACGTTTCATCGAGCCTGGTTTACAGTTTCAGGGGTTCGATCCATTATCATTATGGTAGGAAACATTGTGTAGGCAGACTTAGTACTGGAGAAACCAGCAGGCAGCCAAGAAGAGGCTCTCTTCTGTACTGGGCAGAGCCTGAGCACAGGAGACCTCAAAGTCGACCCACACAGTGACACATTCTCCAGTGAAGACACACTGATTATAGTGCCTCTCTCCATGGGTCAAGAATTCAAACGCTCGAGCCTATGGGGGCCAAACCTATTCAAACCACCACACAAACCCAAAACCCTAAACTTTAAAAAAAAAAACCATGTTTATTGCGTGCATTTATGTGTGCATGCATGCTATATGTGCCATACGTATGTCAGCACACATAGGGGCCAAGAGATGGTATCGAATCTGGAACTGGCGCTACAGATAGTTGTGGGTCACCTAATGTGGATGCTGGGAACTGTACCTGGGCCCTCTACAAGATCAACAAGAATTCACTGGGTCACCTCTCTACCCCTCAGACTGGCCTTAATGTCACTAACCCGCTTACTTGCAGCAGAGGCTTCAGGAATAGTTACGTTAGATACTAGGCCCACAGATGATGGCTTAAAATATTTCTATTAATTCTTTGATCTCTTCAAAATCTGAGGTCCAAACAGACTTGAATACAGACTCTGTCTTACATCTATTTACAGGGATGTGGGCAACATAAAAGACATTGAAATGTACCTCTCCTTCCTCTCCCTGGGATCATTTACTCTGAGCAAACCATCCCTGTGACACAATGCTCCAGCAGTCCATGGCGGAGGCCCTAGGCCTTCCATCCACAGCCATCACAGACAAGTCACCTCAGACCTGCCACCTCTGTGACTCTCTAGGGCTGAAGAGAAGGCTTCTTGGGCAAATGCTTCCTGTGAAGTGTGAAGGCCTGGGTTCAGATCACCCAAACTCCATGAATCAGGATAGGGTAGAATGTGTCTCTAACCCCAGGAACCCTACTTCCAGATGGAAGGCAGAGACAGGAGAATCCGCAGAAGTTCCCAGCCAGCCATCCTGGCACTTGCCACATAGAACAACACAGGACTACACCATAACAAGGTGGGAAGTGAGGACCAACACCTGAGGTTGTCCTCTAACCCAGAAATTCATGCACACACACACACACACACACACACACACACACACACACACACACACACAGCACATGCACACACAGGCAGAGACACAGACACACACCCATGCACAAAGACATACATGCACACTCCTCTAGTCCTAGACAAGTGTTCCAATGAGCAGAGGCCTACCCGGTGTTATAACCATCCTGGTAAACCATTCCTAAATTTCTTATCCAAACAGACTTTATGAACCATTAACTTCCAGTTCTTTTAAATCACAAAGTTTAGGCGTGATTCAGACACCGAGTAGTTCACACGCCCTGACTTAGAGGTGGCACAGAGGTGAGCAAAGAGGTTGGCCCGGAGTATCCAAGACCTTCAGTCTTCTGGAGTACAGCGACTAGGATCTAGTCAGCAAATCTGCCTGCTGCTCCCCGGCTGCCCTTCCCCCAGATGTACGTAAGTTGGAATATAATTATGGAGATCTGCATATCTGAGCAGATTTCATTAAGTTAAAGAAAATGTAAAACTTATGACTATGGCTTGAGGCAATGAATGCCACAGAGAAGTGAGGTTTCTAACGTGTGATTTCACATCAGGGAGGTAGACACAGTAATCACTTTCATCTTGAAATCTATAGCAGGGTCCTAAGGAAGCATCTGCCTCCTGATTGCTACCATTTTCACCCGGGGCCTCCTGGGTCTGTGCTCCTCCCCCCAAACAAACAATTGCTGTAATTCCTGAATATAATAGTTTTGTAATATTTGTACTTAATATGTCTGACCTTGCTCTTTTGCTGATGTCTTAATTTTTTTAATTTAATTTTCTTTGATAAAACACCATGACCAAAAGCAAAAATCACCCTGAGGAAGAGAGGGTTTGTTTGACTTCTGCATCTCAATCACTGAGGAGAAGCAAGGCAGAAGCTCAACAGGAACCCGGAGGCAGGAACGGAAGCAGAGACATGGAGGGGCTCTCATTACTAGCTTTGCTCCCCATGCTTTGCCTCCCCACCCCCTTGGTTTTTGGAGACAGACTTTCTCTGTGTAGCCCCTGGAACTCACTCTATAGACCAGGCTGGCCTCAAACTCACAGCATTTGCCTTGCCTCTGCCTCCTGGGTGCTGGAATTAAAAGTGTGCACCACCACACCCTGCTTTTTAAAAAATACATTTACTTGTGTATGTATATGAGTGCTCTATTTGCGTGTGTGCCCGCATGACAGACAAAGCCATCAGACCTCATTACAGAGGGTTGAGGACCACTATGTAGTTGCTGGAATTAAACTCAGGACCTCTGGAAGAGTAGCCAGTGCTCTTAACCACTGAGCCATCTCTCCAACACCCCTCAGTGTGCTTTCTTATACAATCCCGGACACCACCTGCCCATGGTGGCACTGCTCAATGGGCTCGTCCCTCTCACATTAATCATTAGTCAAGAAAATTTCCTATAGGCCAATCTAATAGAAACATTCCCTTAACTGAAGTTGCCTCTGTCTAGATGACCCTAACTTGTGTCAAGTTAACCACAATAAAAATAAAAAGCCAATGAGCACAACTGACCAATCAAAAAGATTTTTGTTTTAGCCACAGAGGCCAAGACTGAGTCACTCTGAGAAGGACAAGAGCAACTTGTCCCATTAGGAGAAAAACAATGATGGATCTGGCATTCGATAGCAGCAGAAGGTACGTGGAGCCAAGGCCTTCCTGCCACCTCTCCATCCTCATCAGTCATTCCCCCCTTCAAGGCTGCCGCCCAATCCTGGGTTTACTTGCTATGAGGAATGGGGGATCTAGTTAAGTTTATCCAGGGTGAATGAAGTTTGAAACCAAGTTATACAGGTGCTTTTTTAAAAATCCATTTAGGGGCTGGGGAGACGATTCAACAAGTACTACAAGCATGGAAACAGAGTTCAAATCCCCATCTCCCTTCCCTCCCTCTCCCTCATGCATACAACATGCACATGCACACACAGAGATGCATGGCTACGTGTGCCAGTAAATCTGGCAATGGGGAACAGAGACAAGGACAAGGAGACCCCAAGAGCTCACAGGTCCATGAGCACAGCTGAAACAGTGAGCTTCTAGTTCAGTGGGAGACCCCGCCTCAAGGCCATAAGGAAAAGAACCATGAAAGAGGACACTCAATACCCCGCTCTAGCTCTCACGTGCACGCTCGCACAGGTCACTGCACCAGCACACTCACACACAGGCACCACACAGACAACACTGGACACACAAATCATCTACTTGATTTCTGGTATTACGATCCAAATGAGATTAAGTGCCTTAGCCATGGCCTTCCAATGCACTCTCTAATGTCCAGCACTTGACTCCTTCCAGAATGACAGCTTATTTCTTAGGTCTCTCTCTTTCCAATCCACATAAACCTTTGCCTGACATATGGTAGGGATTACACAGTTTAGCTAATGTTTGTTGAATTGGGTAAAAGAAAGAAAGAAAGAATGAATGAATGAATGATGTAATAGAAAAGTATTTGTGTATAATCCATATAGAAAAAGAACTGATCAGTAGGACTGGATCAGGGTCAAATCAGCTGTTTCCAAGTGAGAGACTTTGAATTCCAAGTCACCGGAGTGCTGTCCTAGGGCACCTAAGAGGCAGCCCCTGATCTTATTAGACCGATTACAGAAGCTTGGCGGGCATGCTGCTAAGGAAGCTGTGGGGATTTCGGTTCAACGAGCCTGAACATTTTATTCATTGAAAAGGACCAAAATGGAATGGGCTGCCTCTAGGGTGCAAATGCCGTGTCGTTCTGAAGTGGAATGGCATTTTCTGAAGGGCCTCGTGTGTCAGGTGGGGAATTACACGAAAATGACTTTTAGGTACCTTTAATCTGCCACTTTATGAGGGTGGCCATGAGGGGTGTACACTATAGCTGAGAACCAGGATATGGAATCCTCCAGAAGTTTCAGCAGAGCTTAGCATCTGGAGAAAGCCTAGGTACCAGGGATGCCTCTCATCTCTGAGGGAGTCACGCCCCAGCTGCCACCACCAAGGGAGATCTAGGCAAGGCTGCTTGATCCCACAAGTGGAGAACAAATACAAATAAAATAACATTTATTCTCATTAAGTGTGTTTGGTTACCAGCATTCCAACTTGTCCTGGATTGGTATGGATTAAAAATACTAAAATAATTAATTAGGAGGTCATTAGGGCTGAGGTGGCTCCGGGCCTTGGGTTCCTGTATAAACAAATCAAAACCCTGCAAACTGCAAAACAGAATGTAACCCAGGATATTACAATGCGATCCACCTTATAACCTTTTTCAGTTTATAAAAGCACCAGATCTCAAGCTTTATGTCACAGCATCCCCTAAGCCCTAGAGCTTTCTCTGAAGACCAACTCTAGCTTCTGACTCTACCCCAAACCTCCATCTTCCCTGGGGCTACTTTACTTCAGCCCTCTCACAGGTGGTTCCTCACTCGCACACCTACTCCTGTCTGAGGCACGTCAGGGGACTAATCTTTCCGGTCTCTCACTGCTGCTTCCCAGGCTCATCCCTCTCACTTTCCCCGGGATCTGTAGCTATGACAGCCAGGCCTTTGCTAATCTCTGTCCATTGTTACAGCCCTGCACAGTGAAAAGTCTCCATACTGCATGATGCCTCTTCTTTCTTCAGCACTGAGTGTCTTCATCGTTTTACTAAGCCCTCTTGTGGGATGATGTCACAGCTGAGGCAGGTACAAGATAGAAGGAGGCCTGTCATTGGATGAGAAGGAAGGATGGGCAGGGGAAAGTTTGAAGGAAGAGGAGGAGACTGGAAGGAAGAGAGGCGGAGGAGAGGCAGAGAAGCCTTGGCAGGACAATGGAGGCTGACGTAAAGATCTCACTCTGTGTATTTACAGGTTGTTCTCAATGTTCTTAAGGGATGGATGGTACCAGGATTTGTATGTTTAAGTGGGCAATCATATCTTATCAATTGGATCTAAGATTATTGTGTTGTGTGTTCCTTTATGTGACGATTTGAGTGTAGGAAAGTGTGCAGCAGCTGGAGACACTGGGCCGCCGCGGCGAAGTTGGGATGTGTTTCCGCCAAGATATCTAGCAGATATCTTGAGGTACCGCGGTGCAGGACCTGGTAAGGTAAAAGACAACCAATACTTTTTTATTTTTATATTTTTACAACATCACCCTCTTTCAAAGTCCCAAGTTAGCTTAACATCCGTTATATTCGATCTTTTAAATACCCCGACCTCTCCTTTCTCTACTCCCTCATCCCCAATGACCCTGTCTTCACAGAAATTATTGAAGAATCCATTATATCCTGATGAGAGGTAAATCACCAAGATGGAGTGGCATTGGTTTGAGGTTCTTAAGATGCAAGCAGGAGACAGCACCATTCTGAACTCAAACGCAGTCCAAGCCAGACCTTTGAGCTGGGCCACCTGCCCTATGCAAGGTAGCATTCATACTAAGACAAAATGCAAATTCCTGGAAAAAAAAAAAGATTCACTAACTTATCTTGACCTGGGGATACACCCCACCCCATCTTATAGAACAGCTTAACTTTCAGAGGGACTAATCATAATCCCCCAGAACTCCCCCACAGAATTTAGAGATATAAACACAGCCACCATTTGGTAAAACCATGGGCTACACTTTCAGGACTGTTTAAATATGTGTTTTCCCTGGCCGCAATCCTAATAGATAACAAATGGCTTCTGGTTTTGACTCCGTTGGTTCAAGGACAACAACAGAGTCAGCAGGTAAGTCTCCCCTGAGACTCCAATGAAGACGCCTTCCTAGAGAAGGGAGGGAGGGCTGTAGGTCCGCAGGTCTGCTCTGGTGGGAGGCAGCCTACGCACAGTGAGAGTCTCGTGTGATGGGTTCGGAGTGTGTTCTGAAGCATCTCATCAGTCCCCACTTGTAAGAGGGACGTAGACTAGAGGGACTGATCAGGTCCTGACCACTGTGAACCCATAGCCAAGCTATAATCCAGCGCCTCACCAAGGCCAGAGCTGCATCCTCAGCTCCACAGCTAGAACTGTACAGCTGTGCTGACCACCAGGGAGGCAGCCAGGAGTGAAGCTTTCGCCTTCTCTAATAAACAACAGGGGACGATTACAAGTGCACACTCACCAGGCCTTTCCCAGCCAGGCCCTTGGAAGGACGAACTAGTACAGAACCCTGGGCTTAAGTTTCCTTAGCTATGTAAGTTTGCCCTTGCTGACCGGTCTCTTGACTCAATGCTGGGCTTTTTATGCTGCCTGTCAGTTGTATTTTATCTCCCTAAGTTTGCTAGATGGCTTTCACAAAGAACAAAGAAGCAATAATAATTCAATACATTTGAATTCCCTTTGCTTAAAATGTCATCCTGCCGAATAAATAAAGCAAGAATCCCCGGGACTTCTTAGAACTCATTGGCTCTACTGTTGTCTTCTCCATTACTGCCATCCGACTGCATAGATGCTGCAAAGCAATCCTCCTCCATACCCCTCCCTGCTCTCTCTCCCCCTCCCCCTACCTCCCCCTCCCTATCACATGCTCACTTTTTCACTCCTTATGGGGACCTTCCCAATAGCAAGCAATGTCTTTTATCTTTAAAATGAGAAGTCTTTTGATTGGATCCTTGTTGTCAATCATCTCCCTTCCTTCCTTTCGGAGCAAAACTCCTTAGAAGAGATGCATTCAGTGCCTCCTTTTGACTCTGTCACCCCATCCTCTTGATGAGGTCCCTGAGGACTTCCATGTTGACAGTCCGTACAGCTCTTTCCAGTCCGCAGCTTATATCACTTACCTGGGGTGTGGTGCTAGACCCTCCCTCCTCGCGACCTTCTGCATTTGGTGTTCAGGAAACCACATTCGTCTGGTTTGTCTCCCTTCCCGGTGGCTCCTTCCATTCCTTTATTTATCTGTAAAGCAAATTCTTCTGAAAACCATAAACAGCAGATCTAAGTTGGGTATAGAGGAAATGAAAGCTTAAAAAGAAGGAAGGAAAGAAAGAAAGAAGGAAGGAAGGAAAGACAGACTCTCAGACAGAAAGAAAGAAGGAAAAAAAGAGAGAGAGGAAGAAAGAAAGAAAGGAAGAAAGAAAGAAAGGAAGGAAGGAAGGAAGGAAGGAAGGAAGGAAAGACAGAAAGAAAGAAAGAAAGAAGGAAGAAAGAAAGAAAGAAAGAAAGAAAGAAAGAAAGAAAGAAAGAGAAAGGAAGGAAGGAAGGAGGGAAGGAAGGAAGGAGGGAAGGAAGGAAGGAAGGAAGAGGTGGGCTGGAGAGACAGGTCAGTGGATAAAAGCTCATATTGTTCTTGCAGGGGACCCAAGTTCAATTCCCAGCCACCATATTGAGCAGCTCCCAACTGCTTGCTCTAGATCCAGGGTCTCCGATGCCCTTTTCTGGTCATCTATGTAGGTGTCTGTGTTCAGATGCACACACCTACACAGAGACATATGCATGCACATAATTTTAATTTTTTTAAGTTGGTCATAAGACCATGGTGCACAGGGTCTGTATACTCTAGGCACTGGTAGTGATGGAGGGCTGTGGACCTTCGGTGTAGACTGTAGATGTATTAACCCCTTACAGGAGAATCGTTGCAGTTGGATTAGGTGGTTTGAAACTCATTCTGCTGGAATGACCAATGAACACTGAGTGTTTTGTGATCTCAGAGGATAAAGCCTTGTCATGATCTCAACTCTTTGTGGTCTCCACAAGTTAGGGTGACTCAGGGCCCTTTCTCTGACTTTTTCATCTTTTTGATTACATCTGTTCCCATGGAGACTCCATCTCAACTATCAGCTGATTTATCCATCAAGCACAGAGGGTGCAATTTCTAAGAACCACAATAATTTCAGGGACTCAAGAATATGCTTTGACTTCCTTCAAAATTAGACTTTAAAAAAATGAGTATCATAATCATGCACCCATTCTAGATTGTATTCATCTACATATTTTTACTTTTAATGGAGAAATATCATGAAGACAAAAAAAAAAAAAAAAAGATAGGGACCATGAATGTCATGAGGGGATGATGTGGCCCTAAGATTTATGGTTTAGATACTATGTAGACACAGTCATGTCGCTCTGAAATTCACCTCTCCAGCACAGACTTTAACCCTGAAGTGCAGATTTGCATGTCCATATCATATGAACACAAACTGACCTACTATAGGGTAAACTCAGGTATCTGTCCCAAAATATGGACTCACAGAGTCTGCAGTATTACATGCATACAAGTGAGGTACAAAATAAGTATTTATTTGGGATAAGAAAGCTGGAATGTTACCTCATTCGTTGTGTGCTTGCCTAGCAGACACAATGCCCCTATTCAATACTCAGCACCATATAAAACCAGGTACAATGTCACTCACACATACCTGTATGCACTTCGGTGGAGGCAGGAGGATCAGCCATTCAAGGTCATCTCTGGCTACATAGTGAGTTTGAGGCCAGCCTAGTCTACATGAGACAAAGAGAGACAGAGAATAAGAATCACGAGCCCTCAATTTAAAAAGCAATAACATTTCAAATGCCACCAAATCCAGAGGGGAAATACAGCATCTTCATTGTTGTCTGAGAAGCTTTCATATAAGTGTTTTCCTGCCAACCGGGATGTACGTCCTCTGAACATCTCTTCCTTTTTACATCAGGAATAAGAAGGCCGTGGATCTTCCCACTAGCATAGTTGATAGAAAGCAGGTTTTCAGTATTGACAGCATAGTGAGGGTTCTTTCAGCATCGTAAGTCGTTGTTGGTAATTTCCATCCTCTCTCAGGACTGTTTCTGGGCTCCCAAAGGCTCTCATGAGTGCCTTTTCTATAGGAGCTAAAAGACTTCTGAACATTGAAGGGTTTCCTATTTGGTGATGGAACTGGCTTTTTGAACTGATGGGCTCATTATCCAGCTTCTGCCAATATCTTACTGCAGGGTTGTAGTGTGGCTTTGGTATAACAACGTCTTTAGTTCCTTCTCTTCATTAACCAGATGATCCAATTTCCTGGATTATCAAGCTTACGGCTTCCACATTAAATTTACATCCTTTCAGAATGAGTTACTAAACCCAGGATAATCTGAAATTTCTATTATTTGTGTATGCAAAGTAATTTCTTTGGATCTTATTTTCATACTTACTGGTTTTGTTTTGTATTCCACTAATTTAATTTTTCAAGTTTATGTTTTCATTGTTGGTGGTGTTTTGGGTTTTATGGGGAGTGTTTTTGTTTGTTTTGTTTTGTTTTTGAAACAGAGTCTCACATAAAGCACAGGTTATCATTGAACCCACAATCCTCCTGCCTTGGCCTCCTGAGTGATTTTTATGTCAGCTTTTTAAAGAATATTCTGTCAGTTTTTAAGATTAAAATAATTTAAAGATGAATGGCACTTCTAGAAAACATTCAGAACAATGATCTATAGTTCTTCACTCATTTTACTTAAACGTTCCTAATTTCCAAAATGGAATTACAGTAGCATAACCACTGATCACCAAGTACCTAGTCTTACACACTCTCACGAAAATCCTACTGAGTAATTTTAGCTATATCTACCTTTTCATTAAATATATCCCCGAAAGGAGAGGACCACCATTTTGACTTTGTCTCAGGGAAAACTGAATTCTTTGCTTATGACTGATGATAAAACCACTTCTATTCTTGAACTTTCTAGTTCCAACATAGCTGCCAGCTTGATCTTGTCAAAAATAGGTTGGAACCTGTCAATCCTTTGTTCCAAAGCACCAAACGGACTTTACCCCCCTGTAGGTCTTCTAGTCCCTGCATAGTCTGGACTGATGACTTGACTTCACCAGATTGCCACCATTCTCCCCTTCTCTGCTTCCGTTATACAGATTCCTTTCTTCCAGGACTAGTTAGGGCCTTTGCAAATGCCATCCCCTTTGCTTAAAACATCATTCTGCCAAATAAAACTCCCTCACCCATGTTGGGTCTTTGCTGAAGCATCACCTGTCAGTGACAACATCCTCAGTTGACTCTCTTGCGCATTGGCCTCCCTGAACGACCTACCCTATTTCTCTATTACATCTATCTCATATCATCAAAGCTACTAGATCTAGTATTTATCCTGGGGCTCACTTAAACAGTCAATAAAGTTAATTGACTGAAAGAACGAAAGTCAAAAAGTCAGAGACTTGCTGCTTTTTTAAATATAACTTTAGATGGACTCATTCTAGAATTGTGTTGCTCATTCTAGGGAAATGTGTGTTTGTCAAGTATTTGCTTATTCTGTTCCTCATTCAATAAGGTTCTGGTGTATTAAAGTGTTCAACACTGCTATGTCCTGGGCATACACTGCTGAAGGAGGGACACAGTTCCAGCTCTTCTGATGCTCCTGGCTATGAAGAAAGAAAGTGGACTAGAGCCAGCATGCTTGGCACACCAATCCCTGAGCATGAATTTGCATAGGAGTGGGCAATCCCAACTCCTGGAAATTCACTTCTAGCGTATTCTACAGATGCATAGATTCCCAAATACATACTTAGAGAAGACAAAATCACTTGCAATGTAGTTCAGACAGGTATGGAAGAATTAGAACTCATACATGTCTCCTTAAGTTTTGTCTAGCCTTGTGTTCTGTGTTAATGCCTGTAATTATTGAAGACATCTGCTGTCCTAAAGAAAGAAGCCAACGGGACTGGCATTCTGAGCTTTCGATAGATTTTAAGCCCTAAATTTCCAGCTCTTTATCTAGATTTAAGTAGCCAGAGAATATGCGCATAATTCTAGACTGCCAGAGACTTCAACAGCCTTTCTCACCCTGTTCTCAGATGGCCACGGTATTTTCTTGAGTATGTGCATCCTGTCTGTTTTGATATGTAGTATTTCACAGGTTTTAATCATTCCCACTAGAGGCGTGGGCAAAGGTGTGGGTGGTATGAGGGAGGAGAGTCTCACGATGCAGAAATTGGAGAGCTGTCAATATTCAAACCCAAATCATCTGTGTTTCCTCTGACTCCATGAAACACAGCTCAGAAGAAAAACACATCCTACTGCCTGGCACATTGTGGGTTCTCAAAAGCATATGACTGGGTGTATCAGCTTGTCTTCCTTAGGTCACAACACAACGCCACAGGCCGAGGAAGTTATAAAGAAAAGAGGTCTCTTTGGGTGCATAGTTCTTTTTCTAATTTCATTTCTGTTGCTATGACAGATACTCTGACTGCAAGCAACTTAGGGGAGAATAGGGCTTGTTCAGCTTACAATTTGGAGTCATCATCTCTCTTTTCGGGGAAATCAGGGCAGGAACTTAAGCAGCTAGTCCTATCACATCCACGGTCTAAAGCAAAGAGAGGTCATACCCTTCTGTTTGTTCAGTCTGATCCAGCTTTCTCCTGTACTATATAATTCAGGACCCAGACTGTGGAATATTCCTGCCCACATTCAGGGTTAGTCTCCGTACTACAACAACAATTAAGACAGTGCCCACAAATGTGCCCACAAGCTGACTCCATCTAGACCACCCTCCACCAAGACTCTCTTTCCAGGTGAGGGATGTGTGAAGTTTACAGCCAACACTAACCAGCAGAGTTCTGGAAACACAAGGTGCTGAGTCTGGAGATACCCTTCTTGCAGGCAGTATCAGGTGGTGTGGGTACCGCATTGCAAGAAATGGGGAGGGAGGGGTGCATATTACCTCTGGTCTCTCTTCACCCTGCTTAGGAAATCAACAATATTCATACATAGGGCTCCGCCTTGGTGGTATTATCTAGTAGTCCAGATCACCTTTCAAAGGCCAAGGTCCAATGGATTCCACCCTCTTAGTACTTCCCATGGGATTAATCCCCAGCAAGAGTCTCCAAAGGGACAAACCATATTCAAACCACGGAACCAAGAAAATGAACCGTTTCAAACTGTACTCAGGAGATGCTGCAGGCAGAGCCATACCCATGCAAGCTAGTTACTAGAATCGCAAGCAACGTGCTGCTTCAGACTAATTTAATTATGTTTGCTTTGGTTTGGCTCATTTGATTGTAAATAACCCAGATGGCCTTAACTCCATGAAGCTCCTGGAGTTACTCCTCCCTCCTGCTCTCTTCTTCCTTCATGTGCACACACAGCTAAGAACTAAAACACGTACTGAAAAGCAAACAAATTAGAGAGCTCCATCCAACCAGTTATCATAGAGTAAGGGCTTTGAAGCCAACACCCTGGTCAAAATACAGAATTCTGAGCCCTTTCAGCCCCTCAGCTTCAAGCCTTTCCTTTCCCACCGAGGAATCATTTAAAGTATTTCTGTTTGTTTTTACACTGACTTGTGTATAGAAGTGTGTCGGATGTACACATACCATGTGTGTGCCTGGCCCCAACAGAGGTTGGAAGAGGGTGTCAGAACCCTAGAATTGGAATTATGGATGGGTTGTGGGCTGCCATGTGTGTGCTAGGAACTGAACCCAGGTCCTCTGCAAGAACAAGGACTTTGAACTGCTCGGTCATCTCTCTAGCCCTCAAAGTAGTCGTTTTATGGTAGACATTTTCTTGAATTTTAGTTTGATCAACAATATATATTTCTCTAAACAGTTGAACCTTCTCTCTCTCTCTCTCTCTCTCTCTCTCTCTCTCTCTCTCTCTCTCTCTCCCTTTCTCTCTCTGGCTCTCTCTGTCTCTGTCTCTCTGTCTCACTCTGCACTCTCTCCTCTCTCTCTCTCTCTCTCTCTCTCTCTCTCTCTGTCTCTCCTCTCTCTTTGTGTGTGTGCATGCATGCATGTGTGCGTGCTGGGATGGCTAGACTAGCACTTTACCACCGAGATGCACCCCTGGCCTCTGTTTATTTTGAATTGCTCAAAATAAATCATGAGTTGAACTCACTATCAGTCTAGGCTGGACTTGAATGTCTACCTTCCTATCTTACCCTCAAGTAACTGAGATGACATGTGCCCTAGTTTGATTTCTACTGCCGTGAAAGCAGCTGTTACCGAAAGCTAATTGGGGAGGAGTTTATTTGGCTTACGAATGCTGATCACAGTCCATCACTGAGAGAAAGTCAGGGGAGGAGCCCAAGCAGAAGCAGAGGCAGGAACTAGAGGAATGGAGGAACCTGCTTATTGACTTGCTCAGCTTTGCTTTACTATTCAGCCCAGGACCACCTGCCAGGACGTGACACACCCACAGTAGGCTGGCACTCCCATGTGATTTATCAATAAAGAAAACCCATACTTACAATATATTTATGTCTTTGTCTCTATAATGACTTAAAGTAGCCTATTCGGGGTCTTAAATATTTTTAAATCATAGTTAATAGTATGATATTGTTCTAATTTATATATCAACTTTCACTTTTGATAGATAAATTATATGCACATATACAGATATGTAAAATGCAATTGATAGCTTTTATGGACCTAAAGGCACTTTGCTAAACCCAATTAATAGCATAAACTCTATGTTATAAAGATAATCAGGGATAGAGAGACGGCTCATCTGCACTTGCTGCTCTTCCAGAGGACCTGCCTTCAGTTTCTAGAGCCCACAGGGTGGTTCATAAGCATGTGTAGGTCTAGTTCTGGAGATCTAGCACCCTTCTGCATGCATTATGCTTCATAAATTCATTCAGATTCATAAGCATGCATATAAATATAAACATATATAATAAATCTCCTTAAAACGTAATCAGAGAGGTTATTGGAATACAATGCTCAAATTCTTTTAAAATTCTTTAAATTTTATAGGAATATACTTACATTATCTGTGACTGGGAGTTTTATACAATTCCTATACTTTAATTTCTATCTCAGTCTAATGCACAGACTGGATCTCCAGATCCTTCACCTCAGTGTCAGACACAAATGATAATTGTCCTCCATGTCTTACTCTTGATTTTCATGCCCAGATTTTCAGTATTTTACATCAAGTACATTTACGGAACTTTCTAGGTAGTTATTTGATCAACACCCCCTTAATCATATTTTGTTTAGAGGTTTTATCACAAATAGGAGTTGACTCTTAGGGGTTGGTCCTGCTACATTTACAGAGATGATTTCATTATCTGTTAGTGTCATGTTTCAGTTTTTTCAGATGGCCATAACAGAAGACTATAGGCAAGGCAACGTAGAAACAACAGAGATATATTTCCCATAGTTCTAGGGCCTGGGAGACAGAGGATCCAGCTGAGTAATTTGGGGGTCTGGCAAGGACCAGCTTCCCTGGTCATCCACCCCTCTGTAACCTTGAATGATAAACGGGTGAAGCACTACTGGGTCGGTCTTCCTTTGCAAGGATCCCAGTCCCATTTACAAGGGCTCTGCCATCACCTGCCAAAGCATCGCCTCCAAATACCAAGAGGTCAGTGATTACATCAACAGAGGCCACGCTATGTGGTCAACTACAGTACTTAATTGTGTGTGTATTGTGTGCTGTATGCTGATGTATGTGATATGTATGTGCTATGTGTTGTGTGTGCTGTATGTGTTGTGTGTGTATGATGTGTTGTATGTGTATGATGTGTGTGGTATGTGCCGTGTGTGTGGTGTATAAATGCATGCGAGAGCAAGTATAACAATGCTTACACACAGAAGGCAGAGAAGGATGTTGGGTGTCCTGTTCCATTACTTACCACCTTAGTCCCCTGACATGCTGTCTTTCACTGAACCTGGAGCTAGACCAGCAACCAGCAGCCTGGCAGTCCTCTGTCTCTACCCACAATGCTGGGAGTTCAGACATGTGTGTTCCTATGCAAAGCTTTTTACATGAATCTGAACTCAGGTCCTCCGTTTGCACAGCAAACTCTTACGAATCATCTCTCCAGCCCCGATTGCATATACAACACATTAGAGTAGTGGTTCTCAACCTTCCTAATGCGGGGACCCTTTAACACAGTTCCTCATGTTGGGGTGACCCCCAACTGTAATATTACTTTTGTTGCTACTTCATGACTGTACTTTGCTAGTGTTATGAATCATAATGTAAACAATTTTGAAGATAGAGGTTTGCCAAAGGGGCCATGACCCCTAGGTTGAGAACCACTGCAGTAGGGAATGACATTAAGGAAGCTTCTCCCAGAGTAATCCAACCAAGGACAAGCAAAATTTGAATTCACTGCTTCTCCCCTATATCTTCTGTCTGACTACAACAAAGGGCTTTGCTCTTTTGTATTTGCTGAACAACACAGAAAATGAAGAATGGGAAAGAGGTGAGAAATTATTTACAGGGGTCCTTTAACAGTTTTACAAGGGAAATATTACTTTATTGACCCAGAATAACACTCATAACCACACAGACATGTTCTCAACTTATATTTACATGTTGCTTCCAACATTTATGATGGCCATTTGCCTTAAGGTTGCTTTCAACCTGTTGGCTGCTTTCTCCAAAATATTATCACAGCACACAATACACATATACATTATTCTGGGTCAGGGGTATGGAACTGTGCATAGTTGAAGATTAAAACTATGTATTTAGCTTAAGATGTAAAAGCTGGTTGTATTTGAAAACCTAAGGCATAGTTCTCTTAAAGCAGGCTCGACCTAAACAAGCTGAGTAAACAGTAGGAGGGCAGGATACATTCGCAGTCTCAGATGCTCTCAAGGGGCATTATTAACTGGACTGTGAGGTCCAGCAAAAGTTCAGCCTTATTGGAGCCAAGGGACATTTTCTGGGAAAAAAATGTATCACCGCGTCTTAGTTACTTTTCTATTGCTGTGATTAAAGACCATGACCAAGAGCAAGTCCAGGGGAAAAGCTTATTTTGTTTTGTTTCATTTTTTGGTGTATACTTCCACATTGTAGGCTATCATTGGAGGGCATCAGGATAAAAACTCAAACAGGGCAGGAACCTAAAAGCAGGAGCTGATGTAGAGGCCCCAGAATGTGCTGCTTGCTGGCTTGCTCAGCCTGCTTTCTCATGGAGCCCAAGACTACCAGCCCAGGGGTGACCCCAACCACTAGGCCCTTTTACAAGTCCTGTAGGCCTGCTTGCAACCTGATCTTATGAAGGCTTTTTCTCAACTGAGGTTCTCTCCTCTCAGATTATGACAGCTTGCATTCAGTTGACATGAAACTAGCCAGTACAATTGGCCTCTTGTCAACTTGATACACAAACACATCACTGTTAAGCCACAACCTGTCCTTCCTCTTTTGTCCCCAAGCTGGCATATTAATATTAACATTGCAATATAAAATAAAGCGTTAAAACTCCCACAGTCACTACAAATTCAACAAATTAAAAGTTCGGTCTCTTTAAAAAAAAAAAAAACCCAGTCTCTTTTGAAATAAGAGTCTCTGCAAAACTACAAAACCCTTTTGAAAGTTTAAAGTTTCTCAACTGTGGACTCCTGTGAAAAATAAGCTAAATACATTTTTACTTTAAGGGGGAAGAACCAGGGCATAGTCTTAATCAACTGAAGGAAAACCAAATTCCCCTAGCCAGAGCAATTAGACAACAAAAGGAGGTCAAAGGGGTACAAATTGGAAAGGAAGAAGTCAAAATATCACTATTTGCAGATGATAATGATAGTATACTTAAGTGTCTCCAAACATTCCACCAGAGAACTCCTACAGCTGATAAACACCTTTAGCAAAGTGGCTGCATATAAAATTAACTCAAACAAATAAGTAACCTTCCTCTACTCAAAGGATAAATAAGCTGAGAAAGAGATGAGGGTAACAACACCCTTCACAATAGTCACAAATAACATAAAATACCTTAGTGTAACTCTAACTAAGCAAGTGAAAGATCTTTATGACAAAAACTTCAAGTCTCTGAAGAAAGAAATTGAAGATCTCAGAAGATGGAGAGATCTCCTATGCTCATGGATTAGCAGGACTAAAATAGTAAAGATGGTCTTCTTGCTGAAAGTAATCTACAGATTCAATGCAATCCCCATCAAAATTCCAACTCAATTTTCATAGAGTTAAAAGGCAATTTACGTAAATTCATTTGGATTAGCAAAAACTATTTTCAACAATAATAGAACTTCTGGGAGAATCACCATCCCTGACCTCAAGCTGTATTACAAAGCAATAGTGATAAAAACAAAAACAAAAAAACCCTGTATGGTATTGGTAACAGAGACAGTCAGGTAGATCAATGGAATAGAATTGAAGACCCAGAAATGAACCCACAGACCTATGGTCACCAGATCTTTGACAAATGAGCTAAAACTATAAGGGGTGGGGTGGGGACAGCATTTTCAACAAATGGTTCTGGTTCAACTGGCAATCAGCATGTAGAAGAATACAAATCGATCCATTCTTATCACCATGTACAAAGCTCAAGTCCAAGTGGACCTCCATGTAAAACCAGATACAATGAAACCAATGGAAGAGAAAGTGGACAAGAGCCTCGAACACATGGGCACAGGGGGAAATTTCCTGAACAGAACACCAATGACTCATGCTCTAAGATTAAGAATTGACAAATGGGACTTCATTAAATTGCAAAGGACACTGTCAATAGCACAAAACGGCAACCAACAGATTGGGGAAAGATCTTTACCAATTCTACATTCGGTAGAGGGCTAATATCCAATATATACAAAGAATTCAAGAAGTTACACTCCAGAGAATAAAATAACCCTTTAAAAAAAAATGGGCTACAGAGCTAAACCAAGAATTCTCAGCTGAGGAATATCAAATGGCTGAGAAACACCTAAAGAAATGTTCAACATCCTTAGTCATCAGGGAAATGCAAATCAAAACAACCCTAAGATTCCACCTCACACCAGTCAGAATGGCTAAGATAAAAAAATCAGGTGACAACAGATGTTGGCAAGGATGTGGAGAAAGAGGAACACTCCTCCATTGTTGGTGGGATTGCAAGCTGGTACAACCACTCTGGAAATCAGTCTGGAGGTTCCTCAGAAAATTGAACATAGTACTAACTGAGGACCTAGCTATACCACTCCTGGGCATATACCCAAAAGATGCTCCAACATATAACAAGAACACATGTTCCACTATGTTCATAACAGCCTTATTTATAATAGCCAAAAACTGGAAAGAACCTAGATGTCCTTCAACAGAGGAATGGGTACAAAAAATGTGGTTCATCTACACAATGGAGTACTACTCAGCTATTAAAAACAATGATTTCACGAAATTCATAGGCAAATGGATGGAACTAGAAAATATCATCCTGAGTGAGTAACCCAATCACAAAAGAACACACATGGTATGTACTCACTGATAGGTGGATATTAGCCCAAAAGCTCCGAATACCCAAGATACAATTCACAGACCACATGAAACTCAAGAAGAAGAAAGACAAAAGTGTGGATGCTTCAGTCCTTCTTAGAAAAGGGAACAAAATACTCACAGGAGGAAATACGGAGACAAAGTGTGGAGCAGAGACTAAAGAAGACTGTCCCACACGGGGATCCATCCTACATGCAGTCACCAAACCCAGTCACTATTGGACATTCCAAGAGAGGCATGCTGACAGGAGCCTGATATAGCTGTCTTCTGAGATGCTCTGCCAGAGCCTGACAAATACAGATGCAGATGCTCACAGCCAACTACTGAACTGAGCAGGGTCCCCAGTGGAGGAGTTAGAGAAAGGACTGAGGTAACGAGGGGGTTTGCAACCCCATAGGAATAATATCAACCAACCAGACACCCCAGACTCCCAGGGACTAAACCATCAACCAAAGAACACACATGGAGCAACCCATGGCTCCAGCTGCATATGTAGCAGTGGATGGTCTTGCTGGGCATTAATGGAAAGAGAAGCCCTTGGTCCTGTGAAGGCTCGATGCCCCAGTGTAGAGGAATGCCAAGGTGGGGAGGTGGAAGGGAGTGGGTGGGTGGGGAAGCACCTTCATGGAGGCACAGAGTGGGGGGATGGTATGGAGGGTTTTCAGAGGGGAAACAGGAAAGGGAATAACATTTGAAATGTAAATATATATCTAATAAAAAATTTTAAAAAGGAAAGAAAACCAAATTGCAACTGTCTAAATAATTCAGTGTCTAACATCTGGGATTCATTTATGATCTTCTGGGATCCTCCAAAGAGCCTGGGACACCTCTCTGGCTCTACACACTGCAGTCTGCACATACTGTCACCTAGGCTCAGGCCAGCTCCACCCCATGGCTGCTGCTACTCTTGGTAGTTGCTCCATGGTAATGGTATTGCCAAAATACTAGGGTCTCTTGGCTGCACTTTCACCAGTAGCCTTTCCTAGGCTCTCTTCAGAGACTCAGGCCACACAGCTTAGGCCTTAGCTGCTCTCCATGACCCTTTTATGCCTTTGAAGTATCTCCAGAACTCGGTAAAAAACTAGAAGTCTTTGCTCCAACATACATAGACATTGTAGATCTGGGTGCCGATTGGGTGTTTGGCAGCTTCTTCATGGTGCATTCATGGCCAAAGTGAAGAAAAAGTTGGCTGCAGAGCTTATGGCAGAATCAAAGTGTCCTGATGCCAGGGCTCTGTAATGAGTGGACCTAACAATGGAGCCTCAACAGTGTGTGCAGCGTGCATAACCACAGGTCCCTCCTGTGTAGCTCCTATCTCTTCTTTCTACCTCATTTCCTATCCTCCCTCTGTCCCTCAGCTTCAAGTCCTATTCACAGACCCATCTCTGTTCTTTCCCTGGTGACTGAATTTGAAAATCTGAACACAGTGGGCTGGAGAGGTGGTTAAAAACATTTACTTCTCTTCCAAAGAACCAGCACCCACATTGGGCAACTTACAACTGGTAGGGTGCAATGCCCTCTCTGGGCTCCATGAGGACTGAAGCACATGGCCTACATTCACACACACACACACACACACACACACACACACACACACACACACACACAATCTTTTTAAATAAAAAAATTTGAACACAAGTAAACTAAGCATTCAATGTAAAATAACAGCACCAATATAAACTGAAAGAATGATGAGAGAATTAGTGAAGATAAAAAGCTGCAAAATAATAAAACACAAAGAGAAATGACCAATGAGCCTCTCACTCCAGCAAGTCTCGGGGGAAAAAAATCAGCCCAAAATACACATCAGAAAAGAAAAAGATAAAATCATAGTGATGGAAGGAGTGCAACTAAGTCTGTCATGTAAAGCATTATTGATAAAATTTCAGGTTTAGATGAAATAGGTAACATTTCAAGTACAATGAAAATCTCCCAAGTTGGTTCAATTTGTTGACTACTGTCTTAGATCTTTATCTGTTGCTGGGATGAAACACTGTGACCAAGGCAACTTATAAAGGAAGAGCTTAAGGTTCCAGAGAGTCTATGATGGCAAAACAAGGCACAGAGGTAGGCAGCTGGGGCAGCAGCCAAGCAAGCTCACGTCTTCATCCACAGCCAGGAAGCAGGAAGAAAGCCATACGTGGAGTGGTGTGAATCCTTTGAAGCCCCAAAGTCCACCCCCTGTGACACACCTTCTCCAACAGTTCCATGCCTCCTAATCCTTCTCAAGCAGTTCCACCAACTGGAGACCAACCAAACATTCCAACATACAGGAGCCATTCGCATTGAAATCACTGCAACTCCCTAGACATATTGATGGCCACAGAAGGAATTGGGGAGCTTGTCCGTGGACATAGAACTTTAAAATCATAAATATAAAGAACAATACATTGTGATTACCCTGCAGCAACTTAATCATCAAGGAACTTATCTTCCTTAAGTGAGTCACTGCAGTCTATGCTAACAGTCTATGAACTGTCTGCCCTCCATGGATTCTCCTCTTCTTCATGGATTGATATGTCTGTGGAGTCAAAGATGTGCTTATTTGGTGTCCCTCAACATTCCACTGCCACCCCCA
Source organism: Rattus rattus (assembly GCF_011064425.1). Lineage (NCBI taxonomy): Eukaryota > Metazoa > Chordata > Mammalia > Rodentia > Muridae > Rattus > Rattus rattus. The sequence continues at coordinate 87,888,949 of NC_046155.1, forward strand.
ATCTATAGTCTACATGATGTTCACCTAAGACCCTGGATTCCTAGCTCAAATGTCCTTGGTACTCCCTGTCTGGCCCATATAGGCTTCTAACCCCACTAATTCTCCCAAAAGAGGGCTGTGTTATTAGAATGCTTATGACTTGGCCCAAAGTATAGTCAAAGGCAATGATTTGTGTGACATTTAAATGGAACTTGAGTATATGATCTAGCATGTAGAGCAGTCAAGGTGGTGTCTTCTTAGTCAGTGCAGACTGCTATGACAAGGGACCAAAAACCGAGTGGCTTAGAAACAACACAAATCTACATCTCACCATCCTAAAGCTAGGGTATCTAACACAAAAGCACTGGCAGACTTGATGTCCAGTGAGTACTTCCTGATTCACAGAGAGTGCTTAGTTGCTGTCTCCTCCAATGATGGGAAGGACCAGGAAGCTCTCTGGGTCTCATTTAAGGCATCCATACCCTTCCTAATGACCTTATCCTAGTGACCTATGTATTTTTCAAAGCCCACCTCCAACAATCATATCTCTGAGGACAAGATTTCATACTTGAAGCCTGAGCACACACAGCACTTCATTCATAGCAGATAGAAAGAGACAGGGATCAGACCATGGGCTAGATACTAGCTTTTCCTCTGTCAGAACTTATGCTATAACACTCTGAGGTAGGCAAGAGTTTACATTTTAGACCCAGCCTTTCAGGTTATCATAAAGATATAATCACCCAGATAGGAAGACAGTACATCTTGTATTTAATAGCTCACTAGCTGATTCACAGCACTGGTTCTGTTTCTATCTGTGTGCATACATGGATAAATATATATATGAATATATACATACAGGTATGTACCATACTATATTTATTAGCTTAGTGTTAGTGTTTTTTGTTTTACCTCGACCAAATCTGGAAAAAGTAGGCTAACTCATTCTTAATATCTGTAGGGTCTGGGGCAAGCATAAAGATAAAGGCTTATAGTAATCTGAATAGCATGGTATTGACATTTTAAAAGGACACACAGACTACTTGGACAGAATGGAGATCCCAGAAACTCCCATTTTTCTACAGCCAAGTAATTCTCACTTAGATACCAAAACCATATGCTGCCCACTCTTGAAGAAATGACAGCCTTTTCAGTAAATGGTGCTGGGGAAACTGGACATTCACATACAGTAGATTTAAAGTTGACCCCCATTCTCATCCTCTACAAAAAAAATCAATTTAAAATGAATCAAAGACTTAAATTTAATACCCCAACTCTGACGCTACTAAAAGAAAGCTATTTAGCACAATAGTAGTGTCAGGACAGGATTCCAGTAACTTGGGCGAGAAGCAAAATTAGACAGATGGGATTGAATCAAACTAAAAAGCTTCTTTGCAGTAAAGGAAACAACAGAAAAAAGAAACTAGTTACAGAATGAAAAGAACTATTAGCCAGCTAATCATGTGACAGAGGTCTGATACCCAGAATATATAATGAACTCAGAAAATGGAAGTTACCATATTTTAAAATGGGTAAATGACCTGAATAGACATGTATCTTAGTTAGGGTTTCTACTGCTGTAATAAACACCAGGACCAAAAGCAAGCTGGGGAGGAAAGAATTTATTTGGCTTAGGTTTCTACATTGTAGTCAGTCACTGAAGGCACAACTCAAACAGGGCAGGAACCTGGAGGCAGGAGCTGATGCAGAGGTCATGGAGGAATGATGCTTACTGACTTGTTACTGATGGCTTGCTCAGCCTGCTTTCTTATAGAACCAAAGACCACCAGTCACCAGGGGTGGTACCACCCACAATGGGCTGGACCCTCCCCCACAATTACTAATTAATAAAATGTCCTACAGCCAGACCTCATGGAAGCATTTTATCGTTTGAGGTACTCTTTCAGATAACTGTAGCTTCTGTCAAGTTAACATAAAACTAGCCAGCACCACATGTCTAAAAGAAGAGTCAGGTTGGGTGGCATGTATCTGCAATCCCAGCAGTCAGGTGTCCAAGTCAAAAGGATGGTACGATCAGAGCTGCCCTAGACTACACAGTCAATTCAATGCTAGCCTTGAGTACACAGGAGAAAGAGGAAGGAGGGAAGGAAGAATGGACGGAGAGATGGAGAGAAAGAGAAGGAGGGAGGGAGGGAGAGCAGGCTGGTGAGAGGAGAGAGAAAAACATGGATACTAGCGTGACAGTCCTCAGGAAACTAAAGCAAGGTCTTCCACACAGTCCGTCTGTCCCACCTTGGGTAAGGTACAGAATGATGCCATTACCCTGAACAGCTTCCTGCTTGCCTGTGCTTATTGCCTGTACTGGCCACAGTATCTAAATAGAACTGACCTGTGTACCTACTGTTTGTCTTAGTTTGCTTCTCTGTTGCTGTGATAAAAAACTGACCAAAAGCAACTTAACAAGTGGTTTCTTTGGCTTAGATTTTCACATCAATGTCCAACACTGAGGGACATCAAGACAGAAACTCAAGCAGGAACCTGGAGGCAGGAATCCAAGCAGAGGCAGTGGAAGAACACTGCTTTCTGGCTTGCTCTTCATGGCTTCTTTAGCTACCTTACATAATCCAGGACCACATGACCAAGGGTGGAACTATCCACAGTGGCCTGGGCCCTCCCATATTAAGCATTAGCTAAGAAAATGGCCCACAGCCATGCCTACAGGCCTCTCTGCTAGTGGCAATTTTTTCTTCCTAGGTATCTCTCTACTTTGTATTAAGATGAATAGGTAAAGAAAATGCCACAGAAGAAGGAGTGGGCCCCTGCCACTCGTTCTCTCTCCCTCTTTATCTCTCTCTCCCTCTCGGGCAACACAGCAGGTGTGGAGGAGGCAGCATCCTTCGGGGGCCACCTGAATGGTGACCAGGATTCAGACAGCAGGGAAGAGGGAACCTCCATCACGGCAGAGGAAGCCACCAAGAAGAAAAGACAGAAGAATTAGAAGGGCAAAGGGGCTGTGTCAGCAGGGCAACAAGAACTTGATAAAGAATCAGGAACCTTGGTGGACAATGTAGCAAAACAGTTGGAGAGACAAGCACTGGAGGAAAAAGAGAGAGATGATGATGATGATGAAGATGGAGATGGTGATGTTGATGGTGCAACTGGAAAGAAAGAGGAGGAGGAGGAGGAGGAAGGGAAGGAAGGAAGAAGAAGAAGAAGAAGAAGGAAGAAGAAGAAGAAGAAGAAGGAAGAAGAAGAAGAAGAAGAAGAAGAAGAAGAAGGAAGAAGAAGAAGAAGAAGAAGAAGAAGAAGAAGAAGAAGAAGAAGAAGAAGAAGAAGAAGAAGAAGAAGAAGAAGAAGAAGAAGAAGAAGAAGAAGAAGAAGAAGACAACCAAGAGTTCAAACAGACCCTCCCTCAGTTCCAATATGTGAACTGTAGACCTGTATCCTAATGGTGTGTTTCCCAAAGGACAAGAGTAGGAATACCCACCCACCCAAGATAGGCGGACAACTGCTTGGAGAAGCACAAGTGAAAAGAAAAAGGCACTAGACCAGGCTAGTGAGGAGATTTGAGACGACTTCCGAGAAGCTGCGGAAGCACACCGGCAAGTTAGGAAATATGTTATGAGCTGGATCAAGCCTGGGGTGACAATGATAGAAATGTGTGAGAGGTTGTAAGACTGTTCCTGAAAGGTAATAAAGGAAAATGGGTTAAATGCAGGCCTGGCCTTTCCCATTAGGTGTTCTCTCAACAACTGTGCTGCACATTATATTCCCAATGCTGGTGACACGACAGTCTTACCATACGATGACATCTGTAAGAACAACTTTGGAACGTATATAAGTGGTAGAATAATCTACTGTACTTTTACTGTTACTTTTAATCCCAAATATGACATATTATTAAAAGCTGTAAAAGATGCCACTAATACTGGAATGAAGTGTGCTGGGATTGATGTTCATCTCTGTGATGTCGGTGAGGCCATTCAAGAAGTTTTGGAATCCTATGAAGTAGAAATAGATGGAAAGACATATCAAGTAAAACCCATACGTAACTTAAATGGACATTCAATTGGGTCATATAGAATTCACACTGGAGAAACTGCCCATTGAGAAAGGAGGGGAGGCTACGAGGATGGAGGAAGGAGAGGTGTATGCCATTGAGACCTTGGGTAGTGCAGGGAAGGGTGTGGTTCATGACATGGAATGTTGACACTACATGAAAAATTTTGATGTGGGACGTGTGCCAATAAGGCTTCCAAGAACAAAACACTTGTTAAATGACATCAACGAAAACATTGGTGCCCTTGCCGTCTGCCGAATGTGGCTGGATTGCTTGGGAGAAAGTAAATCCTTAGTGGCTCTGAAGAATCTGTGTGTGACTTGGGCATTGTAGATCCATATCCACCACTATGTGACATTAAAGGATCATACACAGTTTGAACATACCATACTGCTGCGCCCAACCTGTATAGAGATGACTATTAAACTTAGTCCAAGGCCAACTCAACGTCTTTATTTCCTAAGCTTTGTTGGAACACATTATACCACAAGTAATTTGCAAGATGTTGTCTGTTTTAATAGTAGACCTGTGTAATACTGTTATCCATGTTTAAAGGAGTTTGATCAAAGCCAAACTGTCTACATGTAATTAACCAAGGAAAAGGCTTTCAAGACTTTACTGTTAACTGTTTCCCCTGTCTAGGAAATGCTGTACTGCTCATTAGTTAGGAATTACTTACATGTTTTGTTTTGAAGACCTAAGAGATGCTTTTTGGATATTTATATTGCCATATTCTTGCTTGGATGCTTTGAATGACTACATACATCCAGTTCTGCACCTATGCCCTCTGGTATTGCTTTTTAACCCCCCTGGAATCCATTTTCTAAAAAAAAATAAAGACATTTTCAGATCTGGGAGCTACAAAAAATGCCATATTTATATTATAAAATGAAATATTTTTATCTATAAAGAAAAGAATAAATCACATCATTTTAGCAAAATATTTGAAACAGGAGTGCATTATTATTAAATCAGCCAGTATAGAAGAACACTGTATAGTTGATCTAGAATGTTCTCTCTCATATGTGGAAGCTAAACTACGTTGATCTAAAAGTAGTTACCATAGCACTAGATTTGATCAGTGCCCATTGTTTCTAGGGGAAAATCCACCCCATTAATATACTCAATTAACATACCTTAATATTATACAAAAAGATAGGTGCTTCTGACCATATTACTGATGGGTAATGTAGGGAAAATCCATGAGCACCCTCATCAAACTGATACTCTAATTTCTCTAAGTTGTCAGCATTCCAAAACATTTTTATAATAAACAACAGCTAAAGGTGCAGAGAAGCCACTGGGATGGATGTCCATGGAATCTCTTGTGGAGGAGGAGGCTCTATGAGTTAACTGTTTCATAACAAACCATCCCCAAAAGTCAGTTTGCTAAAGCGATGCTGAATTTCTGACTGTGGATACTGACTCCCATCTCTCCTCTTCCAACAAAGTCAATTTGGCAAGTTTTTTTTTTCAGGGAGAAGGCAAAACATCCTGAAACTAGTAAGAAAAGGAGGCAGGCATCCCTCAGCAGCTACAGGGATCCTCCATGGATGCCGAAACCCACAGCTGCATAAGTCACTTCCTGGAAATAGCATGGTATCTCCACGGGCCTCCCCTATCCCCTGTGTACTTTGTATACTTTAAATCTACTCGAGATTTCTTGTAACACCAAGACCATGTGATGCTATGCAAACGGTCATTATCCTGACTGGTTTAGGGCACAATGACAAGGAAAACAGTTGTGCATATTTAGCAGTCCAGTTGCTTTTGCCAAGTACTCTTCATCTGCAGTGGGTTGACTCCAAGGGTGTGGAACCTGAGAACCCAGAAGGCTGACTGTGTGGAGGTCTGTTGTCTGGGCTTCTGGAAACATCACCTCTTGTCCCAGTGGCCAAATAAGTGGTCAGAATGGAAGTTACCCAAACATCTACTCGGCGAATGCCTGAACGAACAATCACATACTTGTGCTGTGCTGATTGGAGTGTTCCTGGTAGATGGCTAGACCTGTTTGTTCCAACAAGCTAAGCTCAGCTGCCCACCCCAGTGCACCAATTAAAGGGACAAGCTTTGAAAGGAGATTCAGTCAACGTGGCCACATTGGAAGAGGGACAGCTAAAGTATCCAGGAGCCCCGAGTCTGTATTTGGCAGGCTGCCATGAAGTATGTATAGGTTTAAATAATTGGGGTAAGGATGCATTACAGTCCTGACCTGTGTGCAGTCTCACTGACTGCTATCTCAATTCAGACCCTGTAAGGTGCTCTGCAGCTCCTTATACCTGAGGAGAGGGGTTGGTTCTCAGGAGAAGGTCACATGGCTTCAGGGTGCAGCCTCACACTCATGGGTAATTGCTTCATCTGGGGGTGGCCGACCTGAGAGATTTCATGCCTTGTGAAATCCAAGGTCACTGCATGTGTAGGACAAAGACTTATCATACTGGAGACACCCAAAATGAAGACAGAGATCCCAGGCTTCCGTCCTGATTCTTAGTAACCTTCTGAGCCCAAGGAAAGAATGGATAGTCTCAAGTAAAAGCAGCTTTCTTAAGATTTACTTTTTAATTTTTAATTATGGGAGATTAATTTGCGGGTGAGTATAGGTGCCTGCGGAAACAAGAATAGGATACCAGATCCCCTGGAGCTGGAGTTAAAGCTGTTGTGAGCCACCAGACATGGGAATAGAATTCAGGTCCCCGGTAAGAGCAGTGTGAGTTCTTAAATCCCTCCAGCCCCCAAAGCATGCTTCACACTGTCATGTTACTCCTCAACAAAAATGGCCAGATTCAAGGCTGAAGAGAGGGCTGAGTTGTTAAGTGAACTGGCTGCTTTTCCCGAGGATCTGGTTTCAGTTCCCAGACCCCACAAGGCAGCTTGCAACTATCTGTAACTCAGGCTCCAGGGGATCCAATGCCTAGATATACATGTAGGCAAAACACCGATGAACACAAAGTCAAAATGAATAAATCATTCTTTTTCTTTTTAATGATCAAATTTTTGACATGACATAATGCCTGAAGGTACAGGGAAAACAAAACAACGACACAACCCCTCTCAGCACACACTGTCTCAAGAGCACACAGACAATGAACAACAAGCAGGACCATCCCTCACCCAGTATCTACGCGTTGTCCCCACACCCACCCTGTGCAATCAGCCCATGGAGCAAGATGCAAAACAAAGACCCTTTGCAAACACCTCCATCGCCAGTTAACTTTGTTTCCTTCCTGGGTGGCTTCCTCAACAGTCAGCCGGGAGAGCTTTAGCTTGTCTGGGTGGGGACACAAATTACTTTGCAAGTATTTTTACAGAGTTATTGTCAAAGCCCAGACTCAGCTTCCAAGTGCCAACAACCCTCCACAGTGACTTATTTTGATTTTCTTTGCATTGCTGCTATAACAACCTCACAGTGAGCGTCGAGAATGCCGAGGTCAGCGTGAGACAGGCTGCAGGAAGGAAATGCAGATACAGAGACAGAAACGCCACAGGGAAAGCATCGCCGTTTAAAATATTAACCCGCCTCATTTGTTTCTTGAAATAAAATATTCCTTTAAGTCGGACGCTTAGAAAATAAACGTCTCTTTTTAGGGGATGAAAATAACTCTTCCTTAAGGCTTTCTGATATGGGCAGATACCACTGGTGGTGGATGCCTGGTTAATATTCTGTCTGTCCGTTTCTGAAGTCAGACACAGCTTTCCCAAGCTGTGTCTGGTTCTCTTTCCCTTAAAGGAATGCATGGCTCTGAAAACACTCTCAAGCAGAGGCCCTGTGGTAATGAAGGGACAGGGCAGAGAGGATATTAACGACTTCCTGTGAAGATTCCACTGACCCCCAAGATGTTAGGCTTCTGTGTATCCTGTGCTATACACCCCTGATGGAGAACGGTAAGGGTGATGGCATTTCAAACACTGCTCATTAAAAAGGATGGAAATTATTCTAGAGCTAAACAATCCAACGCCCGAAACTAATTTTCTTGACACATTTCCCAGGCTTTAATGACAGCTTCATTAATTGAATGTAGACACATGGGGGCAAAAACCACGTGTTTTTGCCTAATGGCCTGCCGGATGATGGATTTGTTTGGTTACTTAACTTCCTCTGAAAATGTTCAACGGGAGCAAAGAGAGGGAAGGGCACGGCCCAGGTGTCACATGACAACTGGGCTTGAGCAAGAGGCTTCCTGGCTTATAGGTGACGATAAGTCACACAGAAAAGATGGTGGGCTTAACGGGAGAGAAGCAAGAGCATCGCTGTTAAGAGCCTTAGCGAACTCATCATCAGCATCCCTCCTTAAGGCCTACGAAAGAGGCATCTGCCTTTAACGAGATCCCGGGGATCCCAGGGACACTAACGTTTACAACTCACTGAGTGAGAGCACAAATGTTGAACAGTGCGTGCTTCTAGCCTTTCTCAGCCTGTCTTGCATCTGTTTAGTCAGAGCGATGTCTGCTGCATGGAATTCTGAGGACTGAACCAGCACTTAGCCCAGCTCTGGGAGTAGGGTTCTATTTGAAATCAGTGGTAATGGTGTTCTTGTGGCCTCCCCTGCCCATTCCACCTTGGAGAGGGAGGTTTAGGAAATCACACAGAACTGAGTTCAAAACCAAGTTTTCTAACTGTGTGATCTTGGTCACGCTACTTAGCCTTTCTGAGCCTCAGCTTGTCCTTGTGTGTAAGTACAATTTAAATGTCACTTAGCAAGGTTTCCATTCCCCTCTCCCACAAAGCCACAAGGTACAGACCAATTACACAGGTCAGAGAGGGTCTTAAGCTCTCTGCAGCCACAGGTTTCTGTGGCCCTTGCTACTGGGCCAGTGTTGGCTCGTCCCTTTTTCCTCCTGCCATCCCCTCTCCTCTCCTCTCCTCCCCTCATCTTCCTGATGCTAAGTTGAACCTATTTTCACTTACAGTTCCCACAAGACATCCACCTCCTCCAAACATGTCTGTGAGCTGCATAGACCTGAGCAGGTTGCAGGAGGGCTGTTAGCCTATGGCCTGACCTCTGGGTCTTCCTGCCATCTCATATCACAGACCATCTCAGGAACAAGACACCTCCTCCCTTTGTCATCAGAAAGGAAGCTCAGCCTCAGCAGATGTAGGGACAAGGAATGAAGAGAGTGAGATGTGTGTCCTCATTCTAAAGGTCCCGCCTGTTACACCCTTTCTCTATGTCCTTGTCCAAATAAGGCACACATCTTCAACACAGGTGAAGCACTTGGGAAAAACTTAGCAAAGTAGCAGATGCACGCCAGCTTCAGCCAGGCAGCGAGCCTCTCTGCCAGGCTCTGCTGGCTGAGGCTGAGGCTGAGGCCACCCTCTGTAAACAACACTTTCCTTCCACAGCTCTTCCTTGGGTCCCTGAGCATCAGGGATGCCAGGGTTGCTGGAAGGCTGGAAGACCAGAAAGGGATCCCTCTGTTAACACGCTGTTCCTTTCAGCGTTGCTCAGCAACAGTACCTCAGCCGTGTGGCGGTAACTGAGTCCACCAGCACAGGTGCATCCGGGTCTCAGTCACTCCACGGGCTCACAGCCACCTTCCTCGGGCCCTCTCACAAACACAGTCCCCGCTGCAGGCACTGCCGTTCAAATCAGACTCCCAGTTCTACAGAGCCAAGGCTGCAGACCCCAGCACCCAGTGTACCCCAGCCAGAAGGGCCTAGTGGGGCAGGCCTCCAAACCAATAGAATGTGGTCACACGGCATCTTCCGAGGGCACTGCATCCTTAAGGGAAGCAACTCTTAGGCAGCCACTCTGGTTGCAATGTCTAGTTCTCCTTTGTGGCCTTAGCCCCTCAGCTAGGTAAACAGTTCACTTCACATTTAAACTCTACCTAGTTCTGACTTCTAAGAGGACCCTCTCAGAAACAGAAAGGTATGTCAAAGATACTAATTCCTTCCAGAAATTAAAATCCAGCTTCTAAATACCAAATTTTGTTACCAATAAGGATATTCAAAAGAACATGCCAATGGTTTTGACAGCAATTTCCCGAAGAAAAATCTCCACACTATTCTGGGCTCTGACAGCGTTATTGGAACAGAACCACAATCCTGAGCATTTGGAACACAGAGTCAAAACATGGTTCTGGGGGAAGAATTAGACTTAGACTTGACTCACGTGGGCAGAGCTGAGGCACGATCAGGAAAGATGGTAGACACCAGTGCAAGAGAGGGCAAGGAGGGGACGATGAGTGTCCCCTTTGACCTGGTCACTCCACGACTGATAAGGACTCCAAGGTGCAAAGAATTTTTAAAAACTCTATCTGTAAAGATACTTGTTCAATGTTATATGCAAGTGTGAAAAATGGCATCATACATTTGTAAAAGAACAATTAAAACAACAGCCATATAAACCTGATAAAATACATGTTTGTAATAATTATTAAAATGAATTTTTTTTTACAGTATGATACTAAGCAGAATAAAATCAAGATTAAAAAATATAAAGGAGAAAAGGTCCATGCCTGCAATCCCAGCGTTTGAGAGGCAGAGGCAGGGAGATCAAGAGTTCAAGTTCCTACTCAGCTACACAGAGTTCAAGGCCAGCCTACACAACATGAGACTATCTCAAAAACTAGTGCAGAGGAGACGAAGGAAAAGGAGACCTATGGGAACCTGGTATCAAGATGCTGGGAGATTGCTGTCAATGAGGGTTGGTTGTCAGTGCATGAGGGCTGGTTGTCAAGGAGAGGTGGCTGTCAATGGGAGACAGCTATCATTGAGAGGTGCTTGTCATTGAGATGGTTGTCAATAGGAAATAGCTGTCACTGAGAGATGGTTAGGACAAGCCAAGCAGAACACAGAATTCACTCATGAACCTTCACCTTATGAACCTCATGAACCTTAAACCTTATGGTTTAAGGAAAACTAGATGTCTCGGCCCTGAAATGAAGAACATTTTGGGGAGAGCTAAGGATACTCCAAGGCTTTCCCTCAGACTGTCAAGTATGGAGGAGGAACATAGTTTCTTCTCTAAACCAGGAACACACTTGGCAAAGCCAGTAATGGCATGGGGCCAGGGCCTCGGGGCAGCTGTGATTTGGGATCCGGAGAACCCAACTCTTCCCTCCTAAGGGGCTATGGTTACCTGTCCCGAGTCCCTGTGTGCTTGGTCTGGGAATGGACTTAAATTGTCTGTTCTCTCTGTGCAACACTGCTTACTTAGCTTTCTGATGTTTTTGTCCCACTGTGTAGTTTTCTGCCGACTCTGTCCCCTTTCCCCCCTGTAATAGTATATAAGGTGCCATACTTCTTAATCAACTTCCTGGTGTAAGTCATCAGCCCAAGCAGACCTCCGGATTCCACTTCTGGCTTCTTTATTTTCTCACCTCTGCTTCTCCCCCTCAACATCTCCACATTCAGGTAACTTTTTAACAATCTTCAGCATGGCGTTCATGCATCACAAAAGATAAGACTGCAATAGCTTCATTCCGAAACCAGCACCAGAATTTTAAGGATAAGGACTAACAAGATGGCTCAGTGAGAAAAAGTACTTGGTTCCAGGTCTGATGACCTAGGTTCAAGATCACAGATCCACACAGTAGATGAAGAGAACGGATTCGTAGAAATTTTCCTCTGACGTCCACACTCACACTGTGGCACACATGTGCCCGATTACATATCCTAGATAGATAGATAGATAGATAGATAGATAGATAGATAGATAGATAGATAGTAGATAGTAGATAGATAAATAAATAAATGTAAGTTTTAAAAGTTTAGCGATAGCTGAGCCTGAGCTGTGTCTTTCAATTTATTTTAATTTTTGAAAATAATTTTAAGGTTGAACTTAAGTTTATTTCTCCTATTGAGTCAATTCTGAAGGTGATTTTGCTCCAGGAGCGTGCAGGAGTCAGGGCTGGGAATATACAGGGTGAAGGGCGGGGTTTGAACCAGTTTGCACATGTGGGAGCTTCAGCATGTATCAAGCAGGATGAAGTGATAGGCCACTGACTTACTGTGTGGCCAGCACGGGCTGCGGGAAGTAAACTCAGCGCTTAACCTTGCCCCTGCCCAGTGCTTTCACGTTTACTTGGCTGGCACCAAGGGCGGGGTGGGGGCGGAGCTCTGGAGAACTGTCTTCTTTGGGGCCTAAAATTCTAAATCTGTATGGCAGCAGGTTACCTGTAGGTTGCCGCTCCCTTGCGAGTCAAATAACCCTTTCAAAGAGGTTGCCTAAAACTGCCAGAAAACACGAATATTTGTACTATAACTCCTAACAGTAGTAAAGTTTTGCAGTAGTAAAACTACAGTTATGAAATAGCAGTGAAAATAATGCTATGGTTGGGGTCACCACAACAAGAGGAACTGTGTTAAAGGGTCACAGCATTAGGAAGGTTGAGAGCCACTGCTGTATAGGACTAGATGGCCACATAATGCAGAGGAAGCTGCGTTTACCAAGCACAGAGAGAAATTCCATTTGGAGGAGGTATTTGGGGCTACTGCAGAAAGTCCCTGAGGGTAGATTTACCAACTGAGTTACCTGCCTCCTTTTGAAGGTCAAGATTAGAAACTCCATATCCCTATTCAGCCTGAAGAAGCCACACTACCTGAACTGCCTAAGAACAGTTAGGCTTACTTCTTCAGAGAAGGGGACAATGAAAACGGTGCTAGAACCTGGCTGGCCAGTCTGGGGTAAAGTCATATTGGATGGATCAGTCAAGGGCTGAACCTCATCTCCCTTCTGCCTAAAATGAAAATAGGGAAACAATTTCCATACGGCAGGGCTCTTCAGAAGAACAAATCATCAAACGGAACTTATATCAAAGCTCTTTATAAACTGTGCAAATAAAATAATATTCCTTCATGTGTCTACCCTGCACTGATAAAAGATTAGAATATTTTCAATCATAATATTAGTTGAATTACTATGCTTGACTATAATATCTTTGCCGTGGATATGTTTTAAATGTATATAATTAGCCAATGACCAAATTAATTGATCACAGATGTCTAATATCAATTCAAATTCAGGAATATTACCAGTACGAATAAAACCATTTGGGGAATTTCTGTATCTTCATTTAAAAATCCCCACAGAGTATCAGATAGATGAAGTGCCCCAAATGCAGTCTATTTAAGGGGCTCCCTTGCTGTGTTTAACATCTGTGACTTGTTCTGAATTCAGAGTCTCAAAATTCATTTGATTTTCCCTGATATTTCTGTTAAACAGAAGTCTTCTATTAAAAAGTGTGGACAGAACAAAAACCATATTTTTGTAATTTATGTAATTACTCTTCGCCTCTCGGGACCTTAAGTGTTTTTCAACCTGTTTTTCCATTACTGCTTTCCCAAATAGCCTTTAAGCCATTCTTCTCCTAATCACCTTCCCTGTGAACCTGTAATACTACACACACAATATGCAGCTGCTTATAAATGGTTTGTGTCTCTGCTTTCTACATGACGTATAGAGTCAAGAACCAACATTCATCCCTTAGGGGTGACTGTGCTTCATGAGAAGCCACAGCTCTCAGATGGTTGATATGGAGCACCTAATGGTTTTCACCATAAAGCTGATGGAAATATGCACAGAGGGCCTGTCCCAGGTAAACGGTTGGAGCCCAGGCTAGAGAGATGACTCAGTGGTTAAGTACGCACACTGCTCTTGTAGCACCTACATCAGATAGCTAGCTCACAACCATCTGTAATTCCAGCTCCAGGGGTATCTGGTATCCCTGGCCTCTGTAGACACCTGCACTCATGTGCATGCACACACACACACACACACACACACACACACACACACACACACACACACAGGTACACACATACACACACACAAATACACATACATATTTTTTTTTTTAGTATAAAAACCTTGAAGTCAGTGTGGGTACCACAGGAATCTGATGACTTAACTGAGGCCATTCTCAGTTATGAGTCTGTTGACAGACTATTGGGATGAGGAGCCCAAGAGTGTTCTGGGAATGAATTCCCCATAAGAGAAAAGAACAATATTCACTCTATTGCCATTACTCTTCCCTTCCCTACTCCACACACAGTGTGCCCCGGACTCGGAAGGCAATCGGAAGGCTAAAGAGAGCATTCACTCTATGCTTTGAGAGGAAGAGGGGGACTCCAGGTACAAACTTAAGTTAATTATAACGTTATAATGTGTCCACTGTGGTTGGCAACCTTCACAAGAAGCAGTAGTGATCACTGTTGATGAACTGTGCTAGAAACACTCCCACCCCTAAGATATCATTCTCAGACCAGTGTGTGGCCCACAGAACGCTGCATATGTGATGAACTGTCAATTTGAAATGAGCTTGTGAGTTCTGTTTTTGTTCACTCTCTGGTGCATGTTATTAGAAAACTCATGTTCTGAGCAGCGCTTGGGAGAAGTCTACGTGTAAGAACTTAAGTTTGCTTCACAGTGCAAGGTTTCAGATAATCTGGGACATAGGGATGAGTAACTGATACACATCAGTACTCATGCTCTTTGAGCTTTCTCCAGTAGTGACATGTGTTACTTTTACAAACAAGAAAATATGTATAGTGGTTTTATAAACATCAAGAGGGGAGTGGGAAGGAGGACAAAAACTCAGTTCTGAGACAGGTCCTATGGAACAGGTAAGCAGAGACCATGTACAGAACAGATCTGTTTGGCAGGTTGTCCTGGTCCCAGTGGATTCATGCTGGATCCTAAGGCAAAAATGCTCCACTATGAAAATTCGAAACTCCCCTCCCCTATATCATATCTGCAGCTCCTGAGAAGTTTGGCCTCGGCAGCAGCAGGACAGTGGGCTGTGCATGCGTCCCTGTGGAAGGCTCTGGTGTGTACTACAGGTGGGACAGAGTGGATCTGTGACTGTTGTCCCCATGCTCTCATCTCCGCTCCTTCCACTGTGTGGCCCCCTGGTTATCCCCACATCAAGGAGGAAGTGGAAATCCCAGATCAGCAGCACACAAACCACTCAGTACTTTGTTCCAGGCTCTTGGAAAGAGGCTAAAGTCAGCTTTGAAGCTGGCTAGAACCAGATTTCCCTCTGGTTTTGTCATATAGATCGGTGATGACAAATTCCTTAACCTTATTACTTCTAAAACTTTGCTTTTCTAGAGTCTCACCTCTCTGCAAAGTATGGTTAGTAATAGCACAGAGAGGACTGGATTAGATGACACATGCAGCGGTCTCTTTGCGCAATGCCTGACCCAAGTTAAAAGTCCAGTAAGCATTGGTTCATCCTGCACTTAGTCATGACGATTCTCAGTATTCCAGCCACAGAATGCAGAGAGCAGAGAGAACACAGAGAGCAACCCCGTGCTTCAGCATTCAGCTTCCCTCACAAATACCTCGGACGAACCAATCTGTGAGGAGGAGAGTGTTGGCTGTGGCTCACATTTTCAGAGGATACTGCCCATTCATTACTTGGGGCCTGTGGAGAGGCTGCACATCACAACGGGGTTCTGCGGTTAGAGGAACCTGTTCATCACACTGTAACTGGGAAGTCAAAGAAGGAGGCAAGTGCTACCCAATCCCCTTCAAGGTCCCACAGGCCCCACCGAGTAAAGGCTCTACCACTCCTCAACAGCGGTGTGCTAAGGCTCAACCCTTTAACGCGTGCACTGAGGGGGCAGTCTAAATTCAAACTACAGCGGTTCTTCCGCTACGCCTCTCCGCTTTGCTTTCTACCGCCAGCAATGTTTTTAATAACCCCGTCTCTCTAGAGACCCCTGGCTCATGCTCTAAGCCCTAACTCAAATGTCATCTCCTCTGAGAGGGAAGTTTCCAGAAAAGCAGAATCAGTGAAGCTCTCTGCAGTCCTCAGCTAGCCCTAACCACACTACAGTTGGTTCACTGGCTCTCTCTCTTCTCCCTGCCTGGTTCCAATGGAAGAAGTGAGCCTGCTTCATTCCCTGATACAAAGCCTCTGTCCATGCCTGACCCATTGTCCTGACCTCTAAAGCATCACTGACAAGGGGATGTGCTCTGTCTGCAGCCTGGGGGTGGGGGGGTCTCACTCACTACGTGTCCATGAACTGGAAGCCCTCAGCCCTACCAGAAAGTTCCTCTGTGTCGGATCCAGATGGTTTTGAGTGGCCGAGGCAGAGATTTCCCTGTGAACATTCAGCAGCTCCTTCTGATGAACAGGTCTTAAAAGCTGTTTCTTAAATGTTTGTCATGCCGAATATGGGTCCAATTCAGAGCATGGAGGCTCAGAGAAGTAAGCAACAGTCCAGGGTCACCCAGAGCTGGGGGTCACATCCTCCTGTCTGTGAGTCTCAAGTTCCTCTATAATCATAGTGGATCAGCTCTTTCTCACCCCTTCCCATCCCTCAAGTAAAATAAAAGGGAAAAGAATCCACCTTCAGGCAAACATCCGCGGTTAGCTAGAATAAAGCTGAAGCCCACTCCATAAAAAGACCAGTGATGAAGGAAGCGTATGTGTCGGGAGGTATCCTGACACCAAAGGAAGCTGTCCTCAGAGCGGCTTTCCAAAGCAGATCAAAGAGCACCATTTAATCTCAGCATAGGAAACCCCAGTCAGAGGATGTGCTCCCTGGAGAGCTGGCGGGGCTGTGACAGAGGGAGGGACTGTCACTCTTCTCCAGGAAGTGAGTGTGAGCTCACAGCTAGCTTCATAGCCCCTGCAAAGATACCTTGTATGAAAAGGCCACAACAGTGGCAAAATGGTGACTGGAGGGGACTTCAACCTGGGCAGTTATCGGAGTGACATAGTTTCCTCCTTCTCCACGTTCCATCATGGGTTCCAGAAATCTCTGTCTGCTACAGGTACCCTGCCAAGGCCCTGAATGGGAAACAGGAAGGTCTGGGCCGAGATCCTGACTCTGTAACTTCCTCATCGTGTGGCCATCAGCAACTTCCTTTCCCAACCTGAGTAATTTTTTTCTCACTTCTAAAACAGGGAGGGTGGGAGTATCAACCACATACAGTTCTTAGGAGGACAGCAGGAAATTTTTACATGCAAAATCACATACTACCAGGCCTGGCTTAGGACAAGTGAGATCAATATGGATAGCACGAAGACCATGGGATGCCTCCAGCCAGGCCTTGCCTGACTCACGCACTCACCTCGGCCTGCATGTGCTGAAGGTCCATCTCAATCTTCTCCGCCCTGTGTATGGCTTTTTCCAGGCTCCCTTAGATGTCACTGCATCCCAGTACCTAGAAACATACAATAGATATGCAGAAATACAAGCAAAACTGATTCTTACCCTGCCCTGCTCAGGAGGGCTCTGCTCTCCCCAGTCCTCCATTTTTGTCCATAGGGATCAACAAGGGACTCCACCAGGAAAGAGGGCTTCTTGGAGGAAGACAATGCACCTGGAGAGGAAGCATGTGGCCTTGCTTAGCAGTTCAAGAAGCACTCATCTTGGCTCCTCCCTGTAGCCATGCAGACTTCTAGGATATGGCCTTGGAGTCAACCTATTCGGTGGCAGGTGCTCCTCAACAGACTTGAGCAAAGTGTTCTGCCCTGGGATGAGTGGGCGTCAATGTCTCTTAAAACTACGATGAATTGCACATTACATAAAATTTGTCGTCTTAACCATTATTGAGCAAACATCTCAGTGGCCCCGAGTGTAAGCATGCTGTTGGGCAAATGTGGCTACCGGCTACCAGAGTGGGCCTCAGATTGAAATTCAACTCCCCACCCCCAGCCACACCAGGTGATCAGCACTTAGTATTCTGCCTATGTATCTGGCCATTCTAGATGTGAACGAGAGCCTGTCCTCTAGAGATGGGTTTACTCAACTTAGTGCAATGCTCTCAGGGTTTGCCCTTGCTGCACTGGGCATCAGAATGTCTTTCCTGTCTGGGAAAGGTTGGTCCACAATGGGTACAGAAAAACTGCGTTCTGTCGTTCACCGTCCATCGATGAGCTCTCGTGCTGCTTCCCTCTCGGGGCTACTGTGAATAGTGCTTTGAGCAGAACACACACCTTTGGGAGATCTTTCTTCCAATTTAGGAGGGCATAGGTCAAGTGTGTGTGATGTGACAAAATCCCTGGCGAATGATCTTAAGAAGGCTTATCTTGGCTCATGGTTTGAGAAGGGATATGACCCATCATGATGGGAAGTATGGCAGCAGGAGCATGACGGGGGTGGATACACTGGGAATACACTCAGGACATGGGAGAGAAGAAGCAGGGCCGGGCTTCAAACCTCAAGCCCCACTTCCTCCTTAGAGGCTCTGGCTCATGAAAGGTCCACAACTGTCCAAAGCAGCTGCTACCAGATAGGAACAAAGTGTTCAAACATTTCATATTTAAATTATATCAAAATGAAATTAATTGTCAAACCCAATGGTTATTAGTCTATGCTTAACAAGGAAGTTGTAGCCACACATGCCACTGTATCCTGCATTCCTCTTGGCCCAGGAGGCTCCAAGGCAACAAACACCTAGCCATAAGTGCAGACTCATCCCTGACATGTTGGCCCTCCCACTTCTGCCTGGAAACAGGCAGAGCTCTTCATCCCAGGGCCCAGCTTGCTAAGGGAAGATGGCTGAAACAAGTTCCACAAATAAGAAGCCAAGAAATGCACCTCTGTAAAAGCAGCCCGTTTTCTCACCCAAAGAATGATAAACATTAACTTTCGGCCTTCATAAAAAGCGCAGGGAAAAGTGAATTCAAGACATTGCTAATCCACACTCCTTCCTCCATATCTAAGTTCATTCTGTTTGTTCGCCACCGTAAAGAGCCTTTAACTGGTCTTAGATTTTTTTTTTTAATTGCTTGTCCTTTCCCCATTAGGAACATCCAAAGATCTAGAATCTGCCTCCAAATCCGTGGTGACTAGATCCACATTAGCCGGATCTCAGGGTCCAGTGGTTTCAGTTTCTAGTTTACCAGTGCTGAACAGAGCAGGCAAGCAGAACAGAAAATCCACTGGCTCAAGGGGAAGCCCTGGGTCCTGCTAAGACTGAACCCCCAGTGAACTAGACTGTTGAGGGGAGGGTGGCAATGGGGGAGGGTGGGAGGAACACCCATAAGGAAGGGGGGAGGGGGAGGGGATATTTGCCGGAAACCGGGAAAGGGAATAACACTTTCAAATGTATATAAAATACTCAAGTTAATAAAAAAAAAAAAAAGGAAAAAAGAAAAAAAGAAAATCCACTGGCTCAGGAAAGAAACTTAGACTATGAGGGGGAAAAGCACATTTCTTAGCAAACACCATGAAGTATTAACGAGAAGCAAGCAGCAAAGCGTGCTTTGTGGAATTGTGTTACAAATGCTGATGCCACTTTTATGCCACTATAAGAATCAAAGCCCAGTAGTAATTCCTCCTGGAACAATTACACACTGTCTTTGGGTTTTTAGGAGACAATTAAGCCAGAGAAGCAGATGATGCTGTCCCCAGGCCTCTCAGAGGGCAAATGATATAAAAGGACCTTGCAACTTGAAAGAAAAGCTATGCCCCTGGACTCTGTGTCAAAGGAATTTTCCACTGAACAAGACCTCCACTGAGGTATGGGCAGGAAAGTGTGAAGCTGTTTGGGATGTGTTCAAATCAGAAATAACCTAATAGTTAATAATTTGCAATGCATAGGTTGAAATTAGAATCTGAAAATAATTTGCACATAAATATTCACTTGTGGGGGGCAAGTACAAGTTCCCCAACAAATAAAGCAATGCCCATTGGGGGCCACTGTCTTAGACACAGCCTTTGAAAATATTGATGCTATTTCTCTAATCTGCCCACACGGGAAAGTGATTCATAAAACTCCCTAAATGTCAGGCTAAGTAATGTGACCTTTATCCCAGGGGCTGTAAAAGCCCTTGAGAAGGCTTTGAGCAGAAATGAACAGGTAGACTCTAGAAACCAGGCTGATCAGAGGTTGACAGCCTAGCGATTGACCCTGTGGGCTCGGAAGCCAGCTGGATCTTGTTTTATCTGTAATCATTAGTTCTTGTTTGACCTTGAGCAAATTATTTCAACTCCATAAGTCTCTGCTTCCTCACCTGTAAAGCACCGTAATAAGAATAACAGCCTCCCAATGTTCTAAAGATTTAATGAGGTAACCCATTTGGAGAACACCCGAGAAGCTTGGCACAGGGCAAGCCATGGATAAATGGCTGGGAGGATTATAGTTTAGTTATTCTATTCACTTTGGCCTACCTCTCTGTGTAAAATCTGGCCAACGCTCTCATAAAGGCTCTTCAAACAGCAGCAGAAGCCACCTTAAAAGCCATGTTTGATGACGCATAGATGGATTCTTTGGCTCTGAAACCTCCTCCTGCAGGCATGGTGCATAATGGCTCAGAGAGTCTTGAGAGCATGTGAGGACACGTCCAGAGGGTGGTAAACCACTGTGAGTGATGCTTGCCGTCAAGACTTAAATCTAGGTCTACTCCACTCTGGTGTGCCAAGCTTTCTCTGTTCTCCAAACGTAAGCTAGAGTCTCTTCCAATGCCTTTTCCTTGACTTTAAGACTTTAACTTTGTGCTGTGGTGTGGCAGCACTGGGGCTGTATGTGCCCTTCAACTGGATTTTTAAATTTAAGTGAAAAAAAAAAAAAAAAAAGCAGGTGGTGCTGTGTTCTTAGTCACTCAACTTCTAGCTGGTTTTCACATGGCCTTTCTCCCGGACTTGCAAGATTTCAAGTTATGTTCTCAGCCAAAGGAGCATCTGCAGGTGAGAATCTCTAGCACGAGAGAAGAGAGAGAGAGAGAGAGAGAGAGAGAGAGAGAGAGAGAGTACTTTGCCAAAAGTATGTTCCCAGCACCATCTTCTGGCCAAAGTTCAGAACAGAAAAGAAAAGGAACAAATAAGCAGGTGCCTACATGGTCTTGTGCCTTTAATCAGCCGCTTAACTACTTAACCATGAAAACGAGCTTCCTGGGGCTAATGAGAGTTGCCCAATTTGCAGAAACAGGGTGTTTATTTTTGTAGCACAATTTTCCAGCTGCCTGCATCCTGCGTGCTTTACAGTGTTAGCATCTGCTTATACAGCATGGTTCATGGATATGGCTTTGCCTGAAGGCTCCTCCTGGAGACTAAGGGACAGAGCATGTGCTGGGTCTCCAGGGTTGAAAACCCACATTCAGAAACCCCGGCAACCATCCAGTCTCAACCCAGTTGGTTTCTGTAAGTTGCTTACAAGTTCTTTACATTTCCAACTAGTCAAGAATAGGATTTAAAAAAAAAAAAAAAGTAGGTTGAGTTCTGGAGATACTCTGAAATAGCAAGACAAACCTACATGATCTGTGGCCAAACAGATGTGGTCAGCACATCCCTAGCTATCGTTCCGATCTTTTCCTTTTCTTTCTTTCTTTCTTTCTTCCTTCTTTCCTACCTTTTACCTTCCTTCCTTCCTTCCTTCCTTTCTTAAGAAAAGAAGACAGGTGTCCTTGCAGTAATGAGTGGTACATGTTCCTAAGGGGAAGGAAAGAAGCACACTTTCTGCAAAGTTGCAAACTAAAAATAATTAAGGCTTATGGGAAGAATAGGATGGTGGCAGGCAACCCCAAATAGATAATAACCTCGGTGACAAAAGTGCCGGCAGTCACAGCCTGCAGAAAATAGAGGACTTTGCCTTTAAGACCGGAAGAAAGGACAACTTGATGGATGTCAGTGTAAGAGAAATTATGGTCTTCTGAGTTACACAGAGAAGGAAAAAGCCGCACAAGATCAATGAGACCTGACTGACAAGTACTCCTAATGTGGCTCTGGAGACTCCCCTGAGGCGAAAGGACTGGAGTCTCTGGGAGTTACAGGAAATGCTGTCTCTCCCCGACCATGCTGTATCCAGCTGGGTTTCTGCTCTTTGCCTGCATCTTCTAATGCTTGCCAGTGCAAAATGTTGGCATGCCGGGAGTACCACAGATGAACCCACATTCTATTGGCGTTGTTCCACTTATCAAGCACATTTGAGCTAATTTATGTTAAAATCACACACAAACATGCAAGTGTGACAGCAAAACAGGCTGAGTGTGGGCAGCTTCCCTAGTACACATTGACATTAACACCACCATCACCCCACGCTGGCAGGATCGGTCCAGTCAGTCCCACTTCAACATGAGAGTCACAGATGTCCCCATCTCCCAGCAGGACCCTAGGAACCCTATTGTAACTCCTAGCCTTTGAGCCTTCTTCGTGTCTAATGTGATGTACTGTGGTAAGCTATTGAGGCCGTATGTATTCACAAGGGTATTTCGGCTGCCTTTGGGAAAATCTGTCTGAAAAGGGCAACTCTTTTGCTAACTAACATGCCCACATGTAAATGGGGTTTCAGGCTCCAAGTTGGGGACACAGCTGTGGTCCCTTGGTATGTGTATTTCTCAGCCATCTCCATTCTCCCCAATTCTTTGCTTCTGTTGGCAGCTCCTTCTTTTCCACATCTTTCCCACTGATGGTGCCTGGACCCTCCAGTTTTAAAACCCTCATAGGTAGTAATCCTGGAGGGGAATGACCTTCTCTCTCCCAATAGTCTTAGTTAAAAATAAAAGCAAAACCATGATTCCTTCATTTACATGCTTCTGGGTATGCTCACTGACTTTAAATTCTACGGTGGTCCAAGGATGAAGTCTCTGGACAAGCCAGAGTGAGCTGGTGCTTGGTCCCACCCAAGTCATGTGTACAAAAACAGGAGAGATTTCTCTTCAAAGCAAAGGAGAAAGAGATACCCATCCTCTGGGATGCTCTGAAACAGGTACCCATCCAGGAGTCTTTCTCATGAACATTAGCCCTGCACGAAACAGTTTACCTTGGACTTAAGTGAAAGAAAGGAAAAAGATGGCCTCAGTTCACTACTCATTAACTTACAAGCAGATGTGCTTGGCTGACAAAAAGGATAGACAATTATAGACTTGGCTGACTTCACTTATAGCTTTACCTAACAGGTGACTTAATGTGCTTGCTTCCCAAAGGGTAGGCAATTGCAAAGGCAAAATTCTCTCTCCCTTCATCTCAAGGACACTCAAATACTCGTGTCCCAGAGAGCTAAGTGACCTTTGCCTTATGGGAGAAATATCATGCTTTTGTTTCAAAGACAGTCACATTGAACCTCCAGACTTGATTGATCCAAAGTAGAAAACATTGCAAGATTTGCCATTAAGAGAAAATTCCTGCTTCAGAAGAGAATCACAGGGACCTTGTGACCCAGAGGGAACACATCTGACTCTAGAAGTCACATTCCTGAGATGTGAATAATCAGGAGTCACTAAATCCATAGGCTTCCTTTGTGTAACTCCCCCAGGATGGGCAGGATGAACTGTCTGTTAGGGTTTCTTCTATTATAAATAATAGAATATATAGCCAAAAGTCTTTAAAGAGATAGAAGCCAAGTGAGTTGAGTGATTTACTGACTTATCTAAATAGTCTAAAATCCAGGTATGGCTCAATCCAGTGGTTTAAATGACAAATTTTTAAAAATGAATTTTCTCTATATTGTGTTTCCTCTCTGGCTCTATCATCAGACTTCATGTACTCGTATGTGTTGGAGCTGGATTTCCATCACTAGGCTGAAATACCTGAGAAGGTATTAAAAAAGGGGGGCGGTAAGGATTTATTTTGGCTCATGGTTTCAAGGGTGTCATTTCTTGGTGGGTCAGCTCTAAAGCAGAATCAAATACCAGGAGCTACATGGTAGCACAGGCTGTTCACTTTCTGAAGAGGCTTGGAAGCAAACAGAACAAAAGGGAGGCTCAAGGTCCAATAACCCTTTCAGGGACACACCCCTAATTTTCTTCACATGACAGCTGTCTCAACCAACCAATCACCAAAAACTGTATTGACTTCTTAGTAGACTATATGTTGATCAGTGTGCCAATCACCAAATCATGAGATGTAGTATTCTAACTAGCCAGTCACATGCTTCTTCCCTGAAACTGGATTAGAAGGCAAATGCTGAGGTAAGGCAGGGACACATATGGAGCACAAAAACTATTAGACGTTCCAAACAGAATAAGGTCCCTGGAACCTAGGAGCCAGGAATGAACTCAAGAGTCTGCACAAAGACTTTGTGCTCAGAGTTGTTTGCTGTTTGCTGCAATGACAATCAAACCCAGGGCTTCATGCATGGGAGGCAAACATTTACCAATGAGCAGCAGCACTCCCAGCCATTCGGGCTTCTTATAACATACATGGAGTCCACTGCCCAGACTCCTCACTGACCAGTTAGCTTCCCATCACTGCAACAAAATTACCTGAGAAAATCAGCTGTAAAAGGAAAGACGAGGGAGCTGGAGAGATGACTGGGCAGTTCAGAGCACTGGCTACTCTTCCAGAGGACCCAGGTTCAATTCCTAGCACTTATGTGGCAGCTCAAAAACACCTGTAACTCCAGTTCCAGGGCGTCTACCGCTCCCATCTGGTTTCCTCAGGCACTGTACACAATGGTCTGAATGTATGCATGCAGACAAAATACTCATATGCATAAAATAAAAGTAAAACATATTTTAAAAGGAAAGATTATTTTTGGCTCACTGTCTCTGAGGTTTCACCCACGGTCAATAGACTTTGCTGCTTCTCAGCCTGAAGGGAAACACAGCATCATGACAGGTACCACATGACGGAGCAAAGCTGACCACCTACGGTGACCTGGAAGCAAGAAGAAAAACCAGGAGAGGAAGAAAGAGAAAGAGAGAGGAGAGAGGCAGGAGAGAAAGGAAGGGAAGGAGGGAGGAGAGAAGCAGGGAGAAAAATATACCCTTCAAAGAATGTTCTAGTAACCTTCTCCAACTAGACCCCACCTTCCGCAGTTTCCAAACCTTCTAACAGTCCATTAAATTAAGAATCTATTACACTGTCACAGAACGAGAAGGTCAGAGTCCTCACAAGCCAGTCACCTCTCAAAGCCCCACTCTGAGCTCTGCTGCACTAGAGGCTTGTCGGCATTTTTTTTTCTTTTTTTCGGAGCTGGGGACTGAACCCAGGGCCTTGCAGTTGCTAAGCAAGTGCTCTACCACTGAGCCAAATCCCCAACCCCCTTTTTTTTCTTTTTTCTTTTTTTATTAACTTGAGTATTTCTTATTTACATTTCGAGTGTTATTCCCTTTCCTGGATTACGGGTCAACATCTCCCTAACTCCTCCCCCTCCCCTTCGATATGAGTGTTCCCCTCCCCATCCTCCCCCCATTGCCGCCCTCCACCCAACAATCACGTTCACTGGGGGTTCAGTCTTAGCAGGACCCAGGGCTTCCCCTTACACTGGTGATCTTACTAGGATATTCATTGCTACCTATGAGGTTGGAGCCCAGGGTCAGTCCATGTATAGTCTTTGGGTAGTGACTTAGTCCCTGGAAGCTCTGGTTGGTTGGCATTGTTGTACATATGGGGTCTCGAGCCCCTTCAAGCTTTCCAGTTCTTTCTCTGATTCCTTCAATGGGGGTCCCGTTCTCAGTTCAGTGGTTTGCTGCTGGCATTCACCTAGGTATTTGCTGTATTCTGGCTGTGTCTCTCAGGAGAGATCTACATCCGGTTCCTGTCGGCCTGCACTTCTTTGCTTCATCCATCTTATCTAGTTTGGTGGCTGTATATGTATGGGCCACATGTGGGGCAGGCTCTGAATGGGTGTTCCTTTTGTCTCTGTTCTAAACTTTGCCTCCCTATTCCCTGCCAAGGGTATTCTTGTTCCCCTTTTAAAGGAGTGAAGCATTCACATTTTGCTTGTCGGCTTTTGATAGACATTTCAGATACAAAACATAGTACGCGGGAAGCCCACAGGAGCTGCATCGACATACAAGGAATGAGCCTTTGTGACTGCGTGTTAGCTCCAGGGCTCTTAAATGATCTACAAACAAGAAGGCTTGAACTTGTGTACATGAACACACACACAAAGGTACACAAATAGATGCATGACACATACACGCAGCACATACACACTTACCCCCCACTGGAACACTCAGGTACTCATATTGTCATAATCACACATATGCAGACACATGTAGCTTATGCACATACACGCATGCATATATGTATATAGATATAGATGATATATAGATGATATAGATATAGAAATATAGACATAGATACACACACACACGTGTACACTCATGCATGTAGACTTGCCCACAGTCACGCTCACATTCACACAAACACACACGGGCATATACAGTGATCCATCCACGTCCTTACCAATCCTGGCAGATACAGGTAGGTACAGATCTGTTTCAGGGTGGGATCCTCCAAACACTAAAATTACCACAGTAGATTGGTTTCTCAAAGAAACTTCCCGCTTTTGTTCTCAGTCCCTTTGCTGTGGTTTCTGGGTGCTGTATTCGAGGGATCCTGCTTCCCTCAGCACCTTCCTACCTGTGCTCTGTGTCACCTCAGCAGGGACCCACCCCGGCTTTCTTCTGTAAAGCTGTCTCTTTACACTGTGCTGGTACCTCGGTGGACCCTGCTCTACACCGAGGAGATATTACTTCCACTCATTTAAGAAAGAATTTGCCTCCTGGCCAACACTGTCCCTGGGCAGAAAGCCTCTTAATAACAATATGTGTAAGGTAGGCCTTTCCTCCTGGCACCTGCTGGCTTCTTTAGAACAGTGGTGGTTCTCAACAATCTAATCCCATCCTCTTTTGCTAAATAGAAAAATTTCCTCCCACACCCTTTTTAAAATAAAAATATAGTTACCTTGTTTAAAAAACTAAATCAAATAAATGTTATTTTTATTTTACTCACCACACATGGGTACACACATACACACACACACACACACACACACACACACACACACACACACACACACACAGAGGAGGTGGGGAGTGTGTGTGTCACTGATTCGAAGCCCCTCCTGACCAGGCCAGAGGAAAGGAGGGAGAAGTCTTCCCGCTGCTTCCCAGGTCTGCCACCTTTAAAACGTCTCTCTCTCCTCACTCAATAGCATTCTAGTGACTCACTGAGTGTGGTGACAAAGAACTTTCGCTTGGCCAAACTTCACACTCCTCCTAGGCCACATGCAAACTGCCTGTGGAATGCACTCTTGTTAATTCAGCTTATTCAGACCTGACCCCCAGAACCCCATGTTCTGATAAGCATCTGAGCACTCTTCTCACAGACCAAGTTCCTCACCCTCTACCAGCCCTTGGTGACGTCTGCTCACACGGCCCGGCTCCAGCCAGATTGCCCTCAGATTGGTTCAGCAGGAATCCCTAGGCCTCAGGATGGTGATATTTTAACATTCATTGCCCCCCCCCCACACACACACTGCTTCAGAACTGGACCAGCTCTCCTTCCCTCATTGCGAAGCCCATCATACAGGCCCTTCCAGCTATCTAGTAGGTCGTGAACAAATCTACCTTCTGGTGGTTTAACACAAATCGCTGATTATTTCTTTAACAGTGAATCAACTTTCTGCAGAGCAATAGATACATACGTGTAAATATGCATATGTATGTATACATGGGTTGCACATGTTTTAAATATGTGTACTTAAGGGCTGGAGAGATGACTCAGCGAAGCACATACTGCTCTTGCAGAGAACCCTGTTGTGGTTTTCAAGTACCTGTAACAACAGCAGCTCTGGGAGAATCTTGCTCTTCTGCCTTCCACGGGCAACCGCACTCACATGGACGTACCCCCAAACAGACACACAGACAAAAATAAATCTTAAAGGGAAAAAACCCTCAGGGGTCTGGGAAATGGCTCTGTGGTTTAGAGCACTGGTCGCTCTTCCAGAGAATCCAGGTTGATTCTCAGCACCCACATGGCAACTCACAGCCATCTATAACTCTGGTTCCAGATGACCCAGGTGATCCAATGCCCTCTTCTGGCCTCCACCCATACACATAATTCCTTCTAATTAAAAAGGAACCTTAGAAATATACATACTTAAGCATTATATAAGCATATTTGCATATGTGTATAAATACGTGATATATAATATATATATACGAAATACAATGCAAAAAAAAAAAAAAACGACCATACAGCTCACTCATTGAGTAAATATATGTATAACTACCATATGCCTGACACCATAGTGAGTCAAGGCCAGCAGAAGTGACCAGGCTGTTTCACTATTGTCCCACCTCAGTAACAATCACTAGTCAGTCCCAGCCAACCCATCCTTAGACAGAATTCCCTGTCCCCTGAATTCCTGAAGGCATCCCACACTTCCACCACCACCACCACCACCACCACTACCCCACCCCAGCCCCACCCCTGCATTCTGAAAGTGATAGCATGGGGTAGGGGCATAGGCTGGGAGGAGGGATCCATAGTGATTGACAGGTTTCCTGTCTGTCACTACTTCTTTTTCCCAAGGCAAAACTTGGCTCTTTTTACCTAATCTTTTGAGGAAAAAAAAACCAACCAACCAACCAAACAAACAAACAAACAAAAAAAAAAAAAACAGTCACTCTGCAAGCTTCCACTTGTTGTCTTATCCTTTACATAGTCCAGAAACATTTTCTCCTCACAACTGAGTATCTGGAGTTTCAAGCCCAGTTCCTCAATGGGGATGCCCAGCTAACTGGAGCCTGCACAGTCCAGCAAAGGACATCATCAAGCCCAGACTGGAGTGGGAGAGGCAGGCTCATAAATATTCTGCAGTTTGATCAAGATACATGGGGGAGGATGGCATGGTATATGTAACACAAAAATAGCAGGTTTGTTTATGGAGAACTAAGGGGAACGTCCTAAGCTTAGAAGTATGGAGACAGTCAGAGGCACTAACAGTAGACCAGGAAAGTCGTGACCTTGGTTTACACGTGGGTGGGAGAATGGTGTTGAAGAGGGCTTGAACGGACCTGAGCTAGTTGTGCTAAGTAGAACAGAGAGGCCCTCCTGAGGGCTGAGGGTGGAAATGATTTACATTTCTGGCATGAGGCAGCTGAGCAGGGGTTAGAAGCATTTACAGAGATAAGGAAGACACATGGAGGGACAGATGTGAGAAGAGAGGAGAATAAAAGATCTTGATTTGAAACAGCCAGTGTCTGTCTGTACCTAACACTTATCTCAAAGGGGCCAGTTGTTCCTTGCAACAGAGGTGCATGCTATAAGCAGAAAGGGCAAAGGCAGGTAAAGATTTCGAGCCTGGATCTACCATCAGCTGCTTGTTTGACCATGGACAACACTAGTGCCCTCTCGGTATCAACTCTACTTAGTTCGTTTACAGTGTTAAGTAGGACATTGAAAGCAAATGGTATTGGTTTGGCAGGACCTGGGACTGCTAGTGACATCTGCACGTGTTCTCAAACATCCATTTGCTGCAGTGAAGAATCCTGGGAGGACGTGAAGTATGGAAGGAGTGCTTGGGCCCCTGATAGGGCAATAAAAGGAGACGCAGACTGTACCGGTTATCATTCTATGGCTGTAATGAAACACCAAGACCAACACAGCTCACAGAAGAACGAGTTTGGGGACATATGGAACCGTGGTGACAGGTGGCAGATACAGACCCTGACAGCTCACCTCTCCAACCTCAAGAACAAAACAGAGAGAGCAAACCGGGAATGGCCTGAGGCGTTGAAACCTCAAAGCCCACCTCTCAGTAACCTATTTCCTCCAGTAAGATCAACCCCCCTAACCCTTTCCAGATGGTACCACTGACTGGGGTGCAAGAATTCAAATGTCAGAGCCTGTGGGAAATATTCTCATTCAAAGCACCACCAAGACCAAAGCTGCAAAAGGAAAGGCTCACCAAGCCCTGACCCATTTGAGAGCTACCTTTGAGCCATTCCAATTGGGTCGGGAGTGAGGGGAGAATATGGTTGAAGTGGAAGCTGGGAATAGAGTTTGAGTTTGGGAGGGGTAAGGGTGGAGGAGGTTTGGGGAGGTGTCAGGAGCTGAGGACTCTGCCAGTGCAGTCCTGTGTGCTGTTGCGGGAGCCAGGTGAGTCAGCGAAAGAATCTGCATACCATACTGAGCCTCAGTGAGAGCTGGGGGTTTCCTACACAGGCCACACAGCTGTGTGTGGTAAAGTGAACTACAACACATGGCGTTATTAGCAGAGGTGGGGTGCTGCAGGCGCTAGCCCACATGGAGGAATGGACAGTACGGACAGGCTCGCATCTGAGAGCAGGTGTGCAGAAGGGATGGGGTGACTTTGAGAGCGCCCGCTGCTCCTTCTGAACAGATGGTACTCTCAGCTCCCAGAGAGGAGACTCTGCATTACCTCATTTGTGTCTTACACTCTCGGGTTAGCAAAGTTGGGGAAGGGGTAGATTTGAGGGTATATAATTGAGTCAAAAGGTTGCCAGGCAAGAGGAGAGTGGTGCCACCCACCTGTAATCCCAGCACTAAGGAGGCTAAAGCAATAAGATTTCTGTGAGCCTAAGGCAAGCCACGAGTATACAGGGAGACTGAAAAAGAGGAAAGAGAGGAGGAGATCAGCAGCGAATAGCGGCTGTGGGCTATATGAGCCCCACATCCCACTCCTGGTCTGGACCCATTGCTTTTGTGTTAGTAAGATTTCTCCCTCACATTATCTTTGCACATAGCCCCCTCCTACCTTCATATTACACGATGCATAAAGCAAACACATGTTCGCTGCTGCCTCACCACAAAGGAAAAGCTGATTGTGGTGATTCCAACACAAACTGCTTAGCCATTTCAGAATAAACAATAGTGCCACATCTGGAAGAGGCATATTTCCTTCTGGGTTAATCTTTTTGCCTCTTGCTGGAGATTCTACTGTGGGGGAAAAACACTGGTATTTGCAATGGACACTAAAATTTAACACAGTCACCGGTACCTTAGCGACTTCTGGCTCCGATGACCACCACACAGGATGCTCTCCTGCTTCCCTACACTATTCATTTCTACAACTGTAACTGAAGCTGGAGACGGCCCAGTATATACTGTTTCCAGAGGACTGGAGTTCCCTGCTTAGCACCCACATAAGGCGGCTCACGACTTCCTGTAACTCTAGCTCAATACTATGAATACTACTACAACTATTATTACTACTACTACTACTACTACTACTACTACTACTACTACTACTACAACTACTACTACTACTACTACCACCACCAATAGTAATAATGATAATAATAATATAATAAAAGAACTTTTTAAAAATAAATGAAAAAAAGTAACCTGTAGCTGAACAAGGCACCCCCTAAATGCAGAGAGGAACAGAGCAAAAAGTCTCTGCCTCAAGAGACCTTATAAGGCAAGTAGGACATTAAGGCATGCACAGGAAACAACGATACTTCCCAAAGGGACTGACCCCTCCTAGGCACCCTGAAAATGTCCTTCCTGGCCACATGAGATGTGAAGGAACCACAGGACCAGTGGTGCCATCTGGGGACCAAGCATCTAACTGCCCATGAAGGATCTTTCAGATCTCTCTTTCCCTCTAGCACACTGGTTGACATCATTTCAGCTGAGGCAGGTCTGCCATTTGGGTCCCTCGCGGTGATTTGAATCTCTTGCCAAGCCATGATGGATCTGTGGTGAGGATGAGTAATAAGTAAAGGAGTGCATAATGGTAACCTCACCATTCCAGAAGCAGAGGCAGGATTCTGACATCAAGACCAGCCTGGGCTACACAGAGAAATCCGGTGCCCCACACCAAACAGAGCAAAACATGTTGGCACATGTTTCCTATCACAGCATAATTTGGTCTGTTTTGCCTGAAACTCCTTAAAGGGTGGAATGGTCTAACCCCTAAGGCACTTTAGAGAATCCTGAAGAACGAAGCCCAGCAAAGGCTGAGGAGATCCATGGGATTTATAACAAAAGATGCTCGTAAACTAAAGGCCGTGAGATTACAGGAGCACAGAGGAAATGAGGTAAAAAGAACGGCCCCTGAGCCCCTGAAAAAGAAGGCAGCCTCGGGAAGAAATTGATGTGTTCCCCAGTGACAGTCACAGTTAACTAATTTTCGCTCACTTTGTGGACATGCTTTATGTTGGGCTCTTGGCCGGTGACAGGTGGTGTGTTCAGTCAGGTTACCTTCCAAGGAGACTTTTGCAATGGATCTAAGCACAAAGCTGAGCAGGGAGGAAGGAAACCGCAGAGGGTCAGTGGGACAGTATGCTGGATTAGTAACAGTGAGGCTGCTAGGTGTGGGTGTAAAACTCAAGTGACCTTGTACCAGGAGAGCCCAGAGGATAAGCACATCAACCAGCTAGTCTGTCTTCTTCCAATTGCTTGTCCCCTTAACCAAAGGCAACTGGAAATCCAACCACGGAGTGAAAGAACCATTGCTGTGGTAGGAACTGTCAATCTCCAGGGACACACAGCAGGGTGGGGACGCTAAATCTAGGGGACAAATTGAAGACAGCCAGTTGAAGACCCCAAGGGAAGTGAAAGACTCAAGATGTTTCTAAGCCCTAAGTGCAGTATTTTTAAAGATTATTTTATTTTATATGCACAAATATTTTACCTATTTGTATTTAAGTGCACAATGGATATACCTAGTTCCTATGGAGGCCAGAAGAAGGCATCTGTTCCCCTGGAACTGGAGTTACAGTTGTGAACCATCATGTCGTTGCTGAGAACTGGATCCGGATCCCCTGTCAGAGCCACAGATGCTCTTAACTGTTGAGTCTTCTCTCCAGCTCCCATGAGTACGGAACTAATGAGAGCCCAGAGGGATTGCTTGAGGGACAGGCATGAAGGCACATACCTCTAATCACAGCACTCGAGCCAGAGGAAGGCAGGCCTCGGTGAGGTCATGGCCAGCCTAGCATGGACAGCAAATTCCAGGCCAGGTAGGGCTACGTAGTGAGGTTCTTTTGGGAAGTAGAATAGAGAGAGAAATCATTTTATGAGAAAAAGCCAAAGAAACAAACAATAGATAGATTCATAGCTGGTTAAACAAAGCACATGTCATTGGTGAGATCCATCAGTGGAAACTTTTACAACGGGCTGACTTGAGGAAAGCACAGATTTGGATTCTCATGCTTGTTTTTGTTACTATGTAATTGTAAGGGGCACTGAGGTCTCTGTGCTCACAGACATGCACTAGGGGGAGGTGGACTGTTAAGAACACAGGGTTGTTCCTTCAAGGGAAGGAATGCAAAACCAGTTTTCCACCCAGAAGGCTGGGGCAGAAGTGCTTTCTAGACTGGTGACCTTTGGAAAATGTGTGTGGTTGAAGACTTTCTTGGACCAGATCCTCCTTTTAAACTGTTTTTCTCAGTCACTCTATAAGACCCATCTTTATGGAAGGTGTCAAATCGGTATTTAACTTACTTTGTTCCTCGGAGAGACTTAGGTATGCTTAGTTGTGCACACAGGATTGAGTCAATCACTAAAGAATAGTTTTCACCAAATTGTGCTGCGTTTAAATACATCTGAAATAGGCAACTCAGGGACAGACTGAAATTTGAACCAACACTGGCTGTTGAGTCACACTGTGGCCAACTGCTTGCTTGTTTAAGACACACACACACACACACACACACACACACACACACACACACAGGGGGGAGGGAGGGGAGAGGAGAGAGAGAGAGAGAGAGAGAGAGAGAGAGAGACTCTAATTTGGTAAATTAAGAAAGTGCTATCGCTCGTGCCCTTGCCTGTGTTCTTGCTGCCTTCTGCAGTTACCACGCAGTGCATGATGGTAGAGCAGTTTTCTCTCTTCGGCAGGCTCCTTCTCTCTTCCAGCAATAACACCATCATGATTTCCAAGACGCCGCCACAGATCCTTGGGTGTTGGATGTGCTCAATAGCATCATGTGCATCCTGCTTAACTCCCTAGGCCAAATAAAGACCCAGGATCAACCCCAATGGACCCAGCCATTGATGCTATTTTTACCTTTGGATTACAGTGCTGGGAAGGTACAAGTCTGAACCAATGACAGTCACCATCCCCGGTTCAGCATTATTTATAAGAAGAAAATTTGAGGTTCTCATGAAAACAGAATGTTTCATAGATATCAGAAAATATCTAAAGGCAAAGAAAAATGAAATGTTCTCAATAACATTGCGTGGGGTTCTGGGCTGACCTGTTCCTGAAGCACGTCGATGACGTCCATGTTTCTTCCTTATCTGAGCCACTCTATTGCCATGTTTTACTTTTCCCAATTTGAGCGGGATTTCCTCTGCTTCTAGTAGGGATATTCAATTAACCTGTCTGTATTATGGATCTACCAACATCAATGAATTTCATATGCTTTAGTGCAAATCACTAGCATCCTGACAATAGCAGCCACTGTTGTTCGGTCCTCAGTAATGTTAGTGAGGTAAAATAGTATCATTAGAGGTGCAATTTCCCTCCAATGCTTATGTGTTATAGGCTTGGCTCCAAATGGTGGATCCAATCTTAGACAAGTGAGGAGACAAAGTAAGCATTAATCCACTGCCGAGTTCACAACTTGGTACTGCATCAGGAGACAGTGGAGGGAGGACATAGTAGAAGATGAGATAACCTCTGAGGAGTGCCTCATCCTGGCTCCTTCCATTTCTCTCTCTCCTTCCTGGCTTCCCTGACATGAGCAGCTTCCTCTTCCACACGTTCCTACCACCATGATGTTCTGCCCTTCTTAAGGCTGAAAAGATGGATGTAGCTGTCATTTGACACAACCCTATGCAACAGTGAGTCCTGACGAATCTGCCCTTCTCTCAACTGCCCCTACCCCATATCTGCCACAGCACTGACAACTAACAATTATTGTTTCAAAATGCAGTGAGGCCCTGTGGAGGTGGTACAGCCCTGCACCCATCACCAGATATCAGTTCTTGTTGTCTCAGTCCTTGGTAAAATGTCAGCTGCTGCAGATGTGTCAAAAGGAAGGGAAGGTCACTGCCTTCTCACAGAAATTGCCATTTGGGGTCGTCTCCAAAGTCAAACAGAGAGAGCAACAGGAGGCTTGTGAGAAGGCAAGGCTTTCACAGATATTAGTTCCTAGAATTCAGCTCCAGGAAGCAGGTACAGAGCACTGGTTCTAGCTATCATGGAGTTCTGTTGGAACCTTCTCAGAAACCATCTTCCCTGGGAATCTTATACCACACCATCTTCTTCTGTTGCTGAAGCAACTTCTGACCAGCTATCCATATGACTCCATTAGCCCTGTTCATGAATTCTGGGTTGGATTCTTCAAGATTGCCAATATCCCAAGAATATGTCCCTTACTCTGCCCTTAGCACAACCAAGTTTGCTCCTTCTGGGTTCCTTTCTCCTGACATGATCACCTGCAGCTGGTCTCGTCCACGTCTTCTCAGATGTGAAGTCGGTACCCATGTCTGCACTATGAAAACCTCTGGTGCTCTCTTACTTGAGATGAAAGCCACAAGCTGCTCAGATCTATCTCAAAGGAATTCCTCTCAGACGCTATCCTCAAGCCCCACTACCTCATACAAATGGCTGAACAGGGGCTGAGGCTCCCAATCTGACTGCAGACTTCTAGTCAGTGAGGCCAGTCTAGGTGCAAGGCCACACTCTCTCCATTGGAGTAGCACCATCAAACACAACAACCACACGCCACAGATGGCCAATGAAAACTTGAAGAGTTGCCATCTAAATTGCAATAGCCCTGAGTGTGTAACCATTACCATCTTTTATAAACTTAGTAAAAATAAACCAGTATAAAACATCTCATTATTATCTTTATAATGACTAGCTGCAGGACTATGTGTAACATGTTGGGTTAACAATACATACGGTTCATTGCAATTGATCCCATTTCTTTCCTTTTTAAAAAAAATCTGGCTATTAGAAAAAGTTAAACCATATAAACAGCTTGTATTAGATCTCTACTAGACAGCAATGCTTTTAAATGTATCAACTTGAGACTCAAGAAGGATGACCAAAATGTGAATGTTTAATCTTCTTTAAAAGGGGAAACAAAATACCCTTGGGAGAGTAGGGAGGCAAGTTTAGAATAGAGGCAGAAGAACACCCATTCAGAGCCCTGCCCCACATGTGGCCCATACATATACAGCCACCAAACTAGATAAGATGGATGAAGCAAAAAGTGCAGGCTGACAGGAACCCGGATGTAGATCTCTCCTGAGAGACACAGCCAGAATACAACAAATATATAACAAATGTTTAAACCACTGAAATGAGGAAGGATCCCGGTGAAAGGAATCAGAGAAGGACTGGAAAAGCTTGAAGGGGCTTGAGACCCCATATGAACAACAATGCCTACCAACCAGAGCTTCCAGGGACTAAGCCACTACCCAAAGACTATACATGGACTGACCCTGGGCTCCAACCTCATAGGTAGCAATGAATAGCCTAGTAAGAGCACCAGTGGAAGGGGAAGCCCTTGGTCCTGCCAAGACTGAACCCCCAGTGAACAGGATTGTTGCGGGGAGGGTAGTAATGGGAGGAGGATGGGGAGGGGAACACCCATATAGAAGGGGGGGAGGGGTTAGGGAGATGTTTGCCTGGAAACCGGGAAAGGTAATAATAATTGAAATGTAAATAATAAATGCCCAATTTAATAAAGATGGAGAAAAAAAACATTAATAACAGAACAAAGTGGAACTCTAAACAGGTGACAGTTGCCTAGGCCTTAACATTTTACCTAGGCCTTAATATTTTACCTAGACCTTAACATTATACTCCAACTTCTTGGCTCCTCCCAACCATTACATTGCAGAGAGCTGGGTTATAAACCCACAATCCCAGAAGCTATTTGCATATGATTGATACCTGACTGGACATGGATCAATTTTAAGTCCTGTGGAATCACAGGAAGTGCTGGACAGAACCTGTCATCTAAACCATTTCCTGTCTGGCTTGAGCTTGTTTTACTCCTGTACCTGGAGTGCCCTGGTGCACAGGAATCCCTACATATCTAAAGGAAACCTGGTAAAATCGAGGGACCTCAATGCAGGGAAGCAATGGTCCTGCCACACCCTGTCAATAGATAATGGCATCACAGGGAACCTGACTGAACTCTTGAGACAAAACTATGAAAGAAACTAAGAAAACCATGCAGCTGCCACCAGGAGTCCACTGTGGGCAGGACTGCAAGGAACACTGAAGTGCAAGTTTCTCTAGAGCATGTTGACTTGAACTTGAAGTTTTTGAGGTAAATAGGTAAATACCAAGAACTGGTAAGGCTGGAACCCATGAAAGGTTTTTTGTTGTTGGTGGTAGTAGGTTTTTTTTTATTTTTTATTTTTTTTATTTTTTTAGATCATCCATCTTTTCCTCCATAGAGGCCAGAGTAGTTTACATTCCCATCAAGAGTCTACAAGAGTTGCCTCTTCTCCATCCCCATTCCTCACGGCCTCCCAGGTTCACCAGCTTGTCTGCTCGCACCCAGCAGGGCAGTTACTATTTTAATAAGACAATGAGCTTTAAAAAGAAAACTGCTGCAAAGATGGGGTTTAAACAGAAACAGCATCAAATGCAGTAAAGCCCCAGTTTCCCACGGGGGAGCCTGGCCAGCACTAGAAACTGGTCTTCACTCTCCTGATAAATGATCCAGCAGCAGGTCGGTGAGTTTTAGCTTCCATAAGCTTTTGCAGACACATTTAAACTCTTTATTGTGTCCTTACCTACCTATTGTAACAATTCTTGAGCTTAGGATGGACTTTGGAAAAAAAGTTACGGGTTTTCATCTACAAGAGCTGTTTACCCTGCACCCCAAAATATGTTTTGTGGCTACAGCATTGCCCATCTCGTTCTTTGGCCGATTTTCATTATCTCCTTTCAGCATCAGTTCTTCATTTCAGTTCATTAAGTTTCATTATTTTGTGTTACTTTTAACTTTATTCCTTAAATCTCATTAAATATTTTCATTTCTTTAAAAAAAAAAAAAAACTTACCTGAACTAAAACTCCAACATATGACAAGTCCAGTTCAAGGGCCTGCTACATGGTATTTGTAGATCTCACAGTCCCTGTCTGGCACATTCTAAACACAGGGCAGTATGAGGGGGAAGAAATGAGAGAAGAGGGGCTTTCTGTTTATTTGTTTTGCTTTTAGTTTTTGGATTTGGGTTGGATTTGTTTGTTTGGTTGGTTTTGTAGTAGTAGTAGCAGCAGCAGCAGCAGCAGCAGCAGCAGCAGCAGCAGCAGCAGCAGCAGCAGCAGCAGCAGCAGCAGCAGCAGAAGTAGTAGCAGGCGATGCTACTGATATTACTCATCTCTGTTAAACCCTATGTAAATAAAATCCGTTGCTATTCTGCTGACCTCACAGGTTGCAACATGGTTTGAGTGAAGTCTCCTTAAACTGTAAATCGCTGTATAAATAGTGGTTGTCCTGGTATTAATATTCATAAAGACAACGCTCATATTTTGGCATGCAATGTTGCAACTGGTTAACAGAACTACTCTGATGGCCTGGCCCTAGGCCCAGCAGCCATTTCTTACATTTAATAACATCAAAACCTAACACAGAGTCTGACACTAGGTGGCAGTAAAGTGCTGCACTGCACTGCAGTCAGGAAAGGTGGCTGCACTTAAGTTCTGCGTGGGTCCCAGCAGCACAGCCTGCCTTGCACTGGAAAATGTGCAATGTCCCTGAGGGACCTCCCTTGCCTCATGAGGACTCCTTGAGTTAAAAGCCTCTCGCATCTCAAGTTTGATGCCAGGCACTGTGAAGAACACAGAAAGCTTCTACGACACAGAACAGCTCTTCAGGAGCATTGGTGTGTTAAGCAACAACTACAGGAGGCCACAGTTTGGAACTGAACTCTTGGTTAGGCCCCAACAGACCAGACCAAATCAAAATGGAGTCATTAGAGCTAAATACCACATAAACAGAAAATGTAAATGTGAAGATCAGGGCTGGAGAGATTGGCTTAGTTGTTGGAGGCTGGGCTCACAACCAGAAATATAAGTAAATCAGCCCTAAAACATACTAGCTTTCCAGAGACAGATTCCAGTCCATGTAAGTCAACAAAAGGAAGTTCACTCTGTTTTCACTCTTTCCTCAGAGATGTAACTTTACACTAAACCCTCAGTTTACTTCCCCTCTTCAGTTACTTTGTCTCATCCTGCAAAGCCCACTGTTCTAACATTGTCAGCCGCTGTCTAACAAAGGTGAGAGCTTTTGTTCATTTTTATAGCCCTGATTCACCAACCTTGAGGAAAAGTCATTGATATTTAGATGAAATGTGTTGTAATTTTATCTTTTGAGAACTGGAAGGAGTCTGCTCTTCCTCAAAAAGAAACAAGCAAACACAACCTCCCCTGCCCCCAATCTAGGAGAGGAACTCTCTGCTATGTCAGAGGGAAGTGTGGCAGCTGTGGACATCTTAAGAGGCCTGCAGGGGAAATGGGAAGAGCTTCTGTGACATCTGACATGTGACATCTGAGCTGGGTTTTCATGAAAGAAGTCTTCTCTTGGTGGAGAAGGCAAAGAGCATTCCAGGAAGAGCAAGTGCAAAAGGACACCGGGGACACCAGTGAAAGGGTGCTGTCATTGGTGAAGGAACAGCAAGAGGTGGGTGTGGAAAGACAGGCTTGCACAGTGGAGACATGTCCTGCCCGGGTATGCCTGCCGAGAAACTAATGTACAGACACGGAAGAGTGGATGGAGGTGGGAAGGTGGGATAGCTAGTCTTGGTTGGTAGCCTGACTGAATCTGAAGTGAACTAAAATGCAAGCCGGCCCCTGGCACTCTTGTGAGCGACTTGTCTTGGTCAAGTAAGTGTGGATGGCATCTTCTGTGTGCAGCCAGATAAAAAGTCACAGGAGGGCTGGGGATTTAGCTCAGCGGTAGAGCGCTTACCTAGGAAGCGCAAGGCCCTGGGTTCGGTCCCCAGCTCCGAAAAAAAGAACAAAAAAAAAAAAAAAAAGAAAAAGAAAAAGTCACAGGAGGAGGAAACTTCCCTTTTTGCTTGCTGCCCTCACTCCATCTGGCAAATTCATCTATCCTGTTGCTACAACATTCTTTTGCCAATATTAGCAACAGCTTTGGGCTTCCAACACAGACCAGTAGCTCCAGGAATCTTCTAGGACTTCAGCATCAGATTAGGAATGCTGAGACATCCAGCTTCATAGAACTAGTACAAGATTCCCAGCCTCCCCGGTGTGAGAAGGTCATTGTTGGGACTCCCAGAACCACATTATGTAATGTAATTTAACAAATCCCTTTTTAATGTTATGTGCATTCCACCAATCCTCTTCCTTTAGAGAACCCTGACAACACAGAAGGCAAACTAAGCCAAGTAGAGCAGGAAGCCATGAGACTGTAGAACTTGGGTGCTCCTGCAGGTGATTCGGGCTACCGGATTCCTTCTGGAGAGAAATCCAACAGGCATTCTCTGAGGAGCTCTGGAAGGAGGCTTGTGCTTAGTTTTATTTCCAGGGCTCTAGCAGACAGGTTCCTGGATTTCCCCATAGCCTGGCCCCACAGCACTCCCCTTTAAGCCTCCTGACTAAGATGGATGAGGATAGTTAAGTATCAGCTCAGTTGGATTAACTACAAACTCACACCATCACTTCAGAGAAAGCAAGCTCTTGCTGTGGTGCTCATCTCTTAACATTCAGTGAAGTTGGTACCACTGGATTGTCTGAGTATCTGAGCCTACGCCACAGTCTTCATTCCAGGAGTATCCGAGAACCTGCTGGGCTAGGCTTGCCAATTACTCTAAGAGCTGGCATTTATTAACTTTGAGTCAGGCGGTGTCCTAGCTTCTTTACACACACGATCACACTTCATCCTCATGACAACTTACATAGAGAGCAAACAGGTTCAGAGAAGTGAGTTGCGAAGCCAGCCCTTGACTGCAGAGTTGTCTGATTGTAAGACTTTTGTCCTTTCTTAACCTGTCTTTGGCATGGCATGCTATAAGGTTTGTCTAGTGTGCTCCAAAGCCCAGTGTGTTGAAAGGATGGGCTTTGGCTGTCAGCCTCTGGTCTTCCTGAAAGACAACAGAACATTTAAGAAGTAGAGCCTAATTAGGTGGTGTACCCTTGAAGGGCTATTGAGATTCTAGCCCTTCCCAGACACCATAAGATGAACACTTTCACTTATTACTATATACCTTTACTATGATGAAGTGTGTTGCCATTAATCCCAAGTCAACAAAACCAACAAACCACAGACTAAATTCTCTGAAGCCATGAGCTAAATAAACATTCCTCCTTGTAAGTGGCTTATCGATAGCATTTGGTCACAGTGGTGAAGAAAGCTGACTGGCACATAGGAGAATCTTGGTCTCCTAAAGTGAGGAAAAAGACTCAAGCCTAGGTCACCACCAGTTGATGAAAATAGTCACCCTAATCCAGCTCCCACCGCAGGCTCTGATGTACAGAAGACTGTGATAGGTTCCCTGAAAGCTGGTGTTGGGGACT
The DNA here is from genome assembly GCF_011064425.1 of Rattus rattus. Lineage (NCBI taxonomy): Eukaryota > Metazoa > Chordata > Mammalia > Rodentia > Muridae > Rattus > Rattus rattus. Next base: position 87,930,012 of record NC_046155.1, read on the forward strand.
GCAGCCTATGGAAGTAGTCAGAGAACAGAGTTGATAGGATGTCGTTCCCTTCCAGGAAAAACAAACCAGTCTCTGCTACTTGACTGCTCCGGGCTTATACTTTGGCTACACAGAAGTGAACTGGTAACAGGCTTTTTCAAAGGCAGAGTGGCTCTGCCTATGGGGGGTGGGGGGAAATGACACTTAGGCACTGTGCTTCCCCAGGGCAACTCCTCCCACATGAGGTTCCACAAAGGAGCAGCTCACAGTCAGCTGACACAGGGCAAATTCAACAGCGGTTGTTTTTCTTAGCAGCTTCCCGGATGAGAACTGGGTCTCTTAGTATTGGAGGGCTATAATCCTGCATAAAGAACTGTGAGACCAAAGGCTGTAGGACTGGTTTGTGTAGGGTTGCTGTGTCCACCCCTTTCACCACCTTGATTCCAGGCATGGCATCTTTCACCCATCCACCCATCCTTTTTTTTTTTTAATCTACAGTATGCAGATGCTGTTCACAGCCATGTGGTAAAACATAAATATGAAGGGTCTCAGTCTTCAAACCTTGGAGAATAGTTGTGGAGACACAAAATAAAACCCAGGTTCCCCAGGATTCATCAGTTTGTAACACCCATGGGGCCTACTCATCAAATCCCTCAGAGCCTTTTAATTCCCTGTACTATGGCTCTCAAATACTTAGTTACCAAGGAATGTGTATGTAACCATGATTATGAACCAACCCCTATTTTATTTTTAACTCATACTTGGTCCTCACTCTCTGCATCACTTTGGTCTTACCTGGCCAATGACTTCTGTTCTCATGGCTGCATAGAGGATCCACGCATAGCCAGAAATGACAAATGTGCCTGCTGACAGATTCTAAAGTACTCTAGACAAAACCATCCTGCTTTTGTGGACACAAGTCCCATTCCCAACTCCTTTTCCAGTGCCAGTATGCAGGTCAGAATCTGAAATTATATTTCATGGCACTACTGGGTTCGGGGGACACTTTCCCAGCCTCTAGGTCTCAGGTTGGTACAGTGACATTATGGTCCATGCAAAGATAAATATAATGGCTTCTCCTCACATCTGCTCTGGACTTGGTCACCTGCAAACCCCAAAGAGGGATATCAAGCCCATTTTCACACCTGTGACTGTGACTTGCTTGTCCAGAACAAACACCTATAACGTCATTTTCTCCTCCTATCTTCTCTTTCTCACTCTTCCAAACTCTTATTACTTCCCTCAGAAACACCTTTATGCATATTAGCTCCTGTAATGGATTCCAAGAGGGTTCCAAGTCCAAAATCTGATGAATTCAGGCCATAGCTAGAACATTCTTTTGCTTAAGAAACTACAATGCAGTGGTGACCAAAGTGATCAGTTGCATGTAAATCTGATGCTGTTTGGAGAGGGCAGAATTGAGCCTAATATAAAAGGGCAGTTAAGAGAATTCACAAAGAGAACATGCCAGCCTGAAGGAACAGCATTAACACATGCAGAGGCATCAGCTCAGCATAGCTGGAGTATAAATGCCCAGTGAGAGAGACTATGGAGGTCAGGGATGAAGGTGGTTTATAGAGTATGTTGAAGTCAAATAGTACATTACTCTAAGATGATTGGGGTGGGATGGATTGTTAATTATGATGCCTAATTGGGAAAATGACCAGCTGGGTGCTTTGGAAAGGTCTCCAGTCAGAATGAATTTGGGAAGTAGCAGAGAAGAGGAGGCAGATCCACTAGGGATACAGTTTCAGTGACAGGGGTGAGCAGGTCCAACCTCAGCTGGTTATGGTAATGAAGTAGGGTGAGGATGAGGAGCAGGAAGATGGAGGCAACTTCAGTTTCAGGGTGGAGACTACCCCTAAACTGTCTTGGCTAACAATAGAGAGACCTCTGACCAAGATATCACAGCAGAAGGAAGAGTACAAAAGTGACAAGTCCTTCTTTGAAAGTCTTTAAGGTTCATATTTATGAGGTGCAAGCAGACCTAAAGAAACACGGAGCCCAAGCTCAGAGGTGTCCCATCCAAGGATATAAACTCAAGATCATGAGGGAGGAATGGGTGCTTATGGGTGAGGGAGGAATGGGTGCTTATGGGTGAGGGAGGAATGGGTGCTTATGGGTGAGGGAGGAATGGGTGCTTATGGGTGAGGGAGGAATGGGTGCTTATGGGTGAGGGAGGAATGGGTGCTTATGGGTGAGGGAGGAATGGGTGCTTATGGGTGAGGGAGGAATGGGTGCTTATGGGTGAGGGAGGAATGGGTGCTTATGGGTGAGGGAGGAATGGGTGCTTATGGGTGAGGTGTTGCCAGAGCCCATGGAAGAGTGTAGAGTGGAGAACTCTGCAGTCACCAACATAAAAGAGTAGTCAAACAGCAAAGCTAACTAAAGAGACTGGGACAAATCAGGATTTAACGCTTAGGAAACACTCAGGGAAGGGGGTGGAGGGGACTAAGAATGGGGTGGTTGCCTCCTAAAGCACACCCAACAGCCCCAAACTATACCCTATCTCCTGGGCCCCAGCTGCTTTCTGGGGGAGGAGGGGCACACCAGCACCAGGGACCCCAGATAAGGCACTGTACTCTGCCCACCAACTCCACTTAAAGCAAACTCAACAACCTTAAACTGCACCCCATCCCTTGGGTTCCAAATTCTGGCCCATAACTCCAGTTGCTTTCCTGAAGGCCACAGAAGCACCAAAGAGCCCAGGTAAGTACTACTTGCTCTGCCCACCAACTCCCCTTTAAAGCATACCCAACAGTCTTAAGGAGCACCCATCCACTAGGCTCCAGATTCCGCCCCACAACTTCGGCAGAAGACTTCTGCTTTCTTGGAGTTCATGTCATTTCTAGGAACCCCAGAGGTAGCATTGGCACCCCAAACCCTAGAGGTCACCCAGACCACAAAAGCCCCAGTGAAGACACCCTATTTGTCTTCTGAAGACTCATCAGTCACCAGAACCACTCAGGCCAGAAAACCAGAGAAAAAACACAGAAACTGGGAGTAGTGGGGAGGAAATCTAAAAAAGATAAACTCAGAAATCAGCACCTAAACCTATAATAACCCCAAACCCAGATGGCTAAATCCAGAGTAAAAACACAATCAATAAGAGTCAGAGCATATGATGTCACCAGAGCCCAGCTGTCCTACTACAGCACGTGCTGGACATTCCAACACAGCTCAAGCACACGAAACTGACCTCAATCCAATCTTATGAAGATAATACAGGCAAGACTTTAAAAGGAAATTAATAAATCCTTTAGAGAAATCCAGGAAAATACAAACAGGTAAAGGAAATAAATAAAACTAGTCAAGACCTGAAAATGAAAGTAGAGGCAATAGAGAAAACACAAACTGAGGGAATCCTGGGGATGGAAAATCTAGGTAAGCAAACAGAACTACACGCTTAAGCATCAGCAAGAGAATACAAGAAATGGACAGAGAATTTCAAGCCCAGAATATACAATAGATGACATTGATACATCAGTCAAAGAAACTGTTAAATCTAAAGCATTTGACACAAAACATCCAGAAGAACAAAAGAAGATTCCATTCAAAGGACCAGAAAATATTTTTGACAGAATCACAGAAGAAAATTTCCCTAACCTAAAGAGATGCCTATAAATATACACCAAGCTTACAGAACACCAAATAGTTTGGATCAGAAAAGAAAGTCTACTTAGCAAATAGTAATCAAAACATTAAATGCACAGAACAAATAAAGAATATTAAAAGTTGCAAGGGAAAAGGGCCAAGTAACATAGAAGGCTGATCTATTAGAATTACAACTGACTTCTCAACAGAGACTCTTAAAATCCAGAAGGGCCTAAACTAGACTCTAAGAGATCACAGACGCCAGCTCAGTCTACTATACCCAGCAAAACTGCCAATGATCGTAGTTGGAGAAAACAAGGTATTTCATGATAAAACCAAACTTAAACAGTATCTATCCACAAATCCAGCCCTACAGAAGATACTAGAAAGAAAACTCTAACCCACGGATGTTAAGTACACCCAAGAAAACACAGGAAATAAATAACTTCACACCATCAAAACTGAAAGAAAAAACACACATAAATATCAGGAATTAATAATCATTAGTCATTAATATCTCTCAACATCAATGGACTCAATTCTACAATAAAAAGACACAGAATAATGGAATGGATGTGAAAACAGTTTCCATCATAATGCTGCAATCAAGAAACCTCAGCAACAAAGACAGATATTACATCAGAGTACATCGGAGAAAAGGGCTGGAAAAAGGTTTTAAGCAAATGGATCCAAGAAGTGAACTGGTGTAGCCCTTCTAATATCTAACAGACTTTCAACTAAAATTAATCAAAAAAGATGGGGAAGGACACTTAATACCCATCAAAGGAAAAAAAAATCCACCAAGATGAGGTTTCAATTCTGACCATCTATGCTCAAAATACAGTTGAAGAAATATTACTAATGCTTAAATCACACATCAAAACCCCATATTAACAATGGGAGACTTCAACCCTTCTCTCACCAATGGACAGGCCATGCAGACAAAAAATAAAAAGAGAACTAATGAACTAACAGTCGTTATGATTCAAATGGACCTAACACATCTACTTTTCACCAAAACACAAAGGAATATACCTTCTCAGCACCTCATGGAACATTTTCCAAAACTGACCATATACTTAGTCACAAAGCAGGTCTCGACAGATAAAAAGAACCTGAAATAACCCCCTGGATCTTATCAGACCACCATGGATTAATGCTGGACTTATTGAAGAAACAACAGAAAGCCTACAAACTTATGCCCATTCTTTAAAATAAGTGAAAACGCTGTGTGGAGAGCACAGAGTAGCCAGAGCCAAATGCAGAACAAGGCTGGGATCTAGCAGTTTTGAAAGTTGTAAATGGAACATCTCGGGTTCTGAGAAAGCAGTGCAGTTCAAATTGGAAATGTTTTCCTCTTCTCCCTCTTCCTTCTTCCAGATAAACACATTTTCTATCCTTATTGTGTGGGTAAGATAACTTCCCCTCCCTTTTGGCTGGCTCCGAGTTAGCTTCTCGAGTCTAAAGTTCTTACTAATTACAGGGCACAGTTTGTACCATGCCTTCAGCATCAAGATGATCAGGCTAATGGCATGTTAAGTTCTGTTAGAAGAGTCAAGCTGCACACTCAGGGGGGAAAGTTTCACATTTTAGCTTTCTGTCTTTTAAAGGCAAGCATGAGGAGGGAAATTCTCCAAAACATTCTTGGCACACAAATGGAACCCAGGTCACCAGCTACAAACTCTTGTCCCCCTTAAGAAAGGAAAGACCTACTTATTTGTCGAACAATGGTTAGGCTACAAACAACAGGAACTAGAACACAGGGTGTGTTGTCTCAAGGTGTGCCTAATAGAATTCATGGGGAAAGCTGGTTTTGAAATGGGTTAATCCCTCTGCCTTTGGGTGAGGGTGAGGCCAGTGGAAATGCTGTCTTGGGTGGGGTTGTTTTGAAAGAACTCTCTCCCAGGCAAGGGCTGTTGGTTGCAGAAAAGTGAACAGAACTGCTATGAACATTAGAAGAGAACTGAATTTTAATTTTTTTTTACTCAAAATGTTAAAAGTGTGTATTCCTTAAAAGTGAGGAATTGTGAAAGAAAACACTAGAAATGGAAAACCATGGTATACAGTAGAGAATATAAATTAGGTTATAACAAGTTCAGGAAAAATCGGGTGATTCTGAGGGAAAAGTTATGAACACTTTCTGTATTCTGTACAGATAGATGTCTGTTGGCTTCTGTCCATGCAAAACAGGGTTTGCTTTTTTTTTTTTTTTCTAAAAAAAAAAAAAAAAAAAGAAGTGACTGGGAACTTCTGCTCTTTAGTCACCAAGAAACACAACAGCAGCATGTTCATTTACAAACAACTGCACACTCTTTACTGAATAGGGTCAATGAGATTTCCTGGGAAATGCTAAACAATGGTAATTTTGCACATTGCTGTGGTCTGCATTTAGGAAATAAATGATGGATCTTTCCCACTGTGGGAGTACTAAAGGCAACTCTTCAAAAAGATGTGAGCCTTTCTTGGTCTCCCCAGGCACAGCCTTTTTAGAAATACTAATGCCAGGTCGGTCCCTAGGACGGGCTGAGGCCTTCTTTAAAGCATGCTCTTGCTGATGAGATCAAGGCATGCAAAGGTAAAATGGCTCACCATCAGAATCACCAGAAGAGTAAAGCATTCAGGCTCCTGAACCTCTCTAGCACTAAAAGCTATAGGGCGTGTCTGGAGAGCATCCAGGTTTGGAGTGTTATCCTGGTTAATTTGGTCACTGGTCAGCTGTGGGGCTTTGGTTTGCGGGATTAGCAAGGAAGAATGGTGTGGTGTACAGGCTGCCTCACTCAGGGAGGAAAGGCATTTTAACTTGGGAGTTTCTGTGACCCAATGGTTCAAGAACCTTAGAAATGCGGTGAAGAGTATAGGGTCAGAGAAACCAACTTAAAAGGAATTAAATAAGCATATGTGAAAAAAATCTTTTCTCTGATTACAACTCTTATTTGCTCAGTTACCTAATAAAAAGAAAAGAACCCACAGGCTGACAAGTAGAATCAAGTCAACAAGCTAGAAATGGTCAACCCCATCTAACCTTGTGACAATGTCCCAAACCTTAAATCTGTTCTTTATCTTGTCTGTTACCCAATGGATGGGGAAATGGAAGTCTGATGCTTAGTCAAGTGAGAGCTGGGAACACAAACCAGATAGAGGGAGGGTTAACCAAGAAATATGTAGCAAGCGGCAGAGCAGCAATGGGACCAGGGCTGATAGACAACGCACAGCCCTCAGAGACGTAGCTAGGTATACTCATGCCTGGGCTTGTGGAGCTTTCAAAAGCCTCCTCGGCCACATTTCCCCCTTGTGCTTGTTGAGAAAAAGAGTACTGATTTCTTTTCTGGCCCAAGAAACTCCTCCATTTTTCTTTTTAAGGGGTGGTTTTAAAGATGCCTTTATGAAACCGTGCTAACATATCTCAGTGCCACACAAGTATCCCAGAAACAACTAGTGGTCCATGAAACCATCTTATGTGTTCTATGATGACCTAGAACTGACAAGACTTAAAATAACCAATATGGATATAAGTTGCTTATAGGGAATGTCTCTGACATTCAAGGTTAAGAGGCAATCCCTAACATAGTATGGATTCAAATAATCCTACAATAAGGGGAAGAGAAAACTGAGGTGTGATGTTGGGTGGACATCTAAGCAGATGAATAGTGTTTTATAGTACACTGGCCCAGGCCTAGAGATGCATTCTGGTAATGTGGAGAAGACATACGTGAGGGCAGGTCAACGCTGAGGGCAGACTACCCTACTGTGTTGTCAATGTGCCTTCCCAAACAGCTTGGCATTATTGAGTCAAGCAAGAATCAGATGGGTCCTTAATCTATACAACTAAATTTCTTTGGCGAAATGTCACAAGAACACCACCACCAAAAAGGACAAAATAAAAAGTCCATGCCTTTATGATGTAAGAGAAGAGAGCTTCTAAATTAGTGAATAATAAATAGCCTGTCAGTGTTTATTCAATGGAGCCTGTCAACTGTTAAGTTTGTCACTTGACACAACCTGGAATCTTCTAAGTGTAAGCTTGGGTTGAGGAATTAATTGCTTCTATCTAGTTGGTCTATAGGAATGTGCCTTGATTGTTCATTGATGTAGGCAAACCCAGCCCATTATGGGCAGCACCATTCCCTAAACAGGCTATATAACAAAGCTGGCTAAGAATGAGCCTATGAGTAAAGTACAGTGTTCCTCCATGGTTTCTGCTTCAAAATACTGCCTTGACTTCCCTCAGTGATGGATTATGACTGGAAAGTACAAGCCAGATATATCCTTTTCTCCCCTAAATTGCTTTGGTCAGAGTGTTTTATTACAACAAAGAATGAAACTACAACTGTAGAGTTCTAATTTGGGCCACTTGTATTATTAACTTGTCTAGATTAAAAAAAAAAAAAACAAAGGTTATTAACATGAACTTGAATTAGTCTCTTGCAAAACCTCGTACATAACCTTATTTCACCAGTTAAGTTAAAATTAGTAGTATCTTCTAAGACAGCTATCTTACAAAGTAAAGTCTACCTGCTAAGATAGCTCACAGATGGAATAGAGGAAACGTGAACAGGTATTTTCCATTAAGGGGGTATGTAAGAAATTGTTGTTTTTCTTAGATGGTAAGAAAAAAATCAGATTTCCTCAACTAGAACTAATATTATCAATATTTTCAACTGACTGTGTCATGCTCTGGTGGTAAGAGGCTACCATGACACAGGACTCTAGAACTCAGCTTTAAGGACCAGAAATCCCTTCTCAGCCCACACCCACCTCTGGACTAGTCCATTCTATAAACTCAAGGTCTACCGATTTATAAATGAGAATGCCAGCATGGCGTTATCATTGGAAAACAAAGCTAGCTGTGACTAGCTGTCTGTGATTAGCTGTAGGCAGGGACTACTAGCTGACAAGATAACCACAGACAAGCTGAGTCACAACCTGCTTAAGTACGAGAATACTTGGGAAAAACTAAAACACAAGGCCCAGACAAGCTGCTGTAAATCATTCTCGTCTGTGAGCCAGACATTCTTCCTCAAGCCAACACTCTATAAAATGAATAGACCCTGGCCCTTTAATGGAGCAAAACCACATTTTAACCTTTACTGGTTTTTGTTTGTTTTTTTCCTCCCCATTATGTTATGCACTTATCTGGAACTTAAAACAGAAAATTTTGTTTTGGTTTAAAAACAACTCATGCTCATGGTTGAACAAAGAACATAATAAGAAAGGGTAGAACAAAAGCTAGCTTACCCCATCTCCCCACAGGCAGTAGCATCTAGTATTTTGGCCTCATTTCAGTTCAGGCCATTTTAGACCTTTATGTATGTCCATATTCCATCATCTTCATTTTTCTTGACCTTCTCTCAAAACCCCAGTGGGCTAACCTAGAACACTGTACCTCACCAGGACTGACTCAACCAATAATTCTCAACAGCTTTGGTGAACATCAGCATTACATGGGGAGCATCTTAAAAACAGACTGCTGAACCCAGGGCTCCTGACTCAAATGTGCATTTCTGGGTTCCTACGAGATACCTGCTACCCGGAAAATAAGAATCAGAGAAAACTGAAAGCAAAAGTTTATTTAAACACAGATGTGGTTTATAATCTCAAAAATATAGTAACATTAAATCAATGCTTTTCTCTCTTGGACAGTTTTATTTAAATCTATTCATATTTAATAGGTATGTGCAGTCCAGGAAAATCTTGTGGTATTTTGAATTTTTGATAGGCAGTTCACAACAATGAGATCAAAGACCCTAATTTTCTCCTCCCTTCTCAGCTTCAAGTTTCCCTGACTACCTTGTCTTTTAGCACCCTCCTCCCCCAAAATCTTGTGGTTCACCACATTCTTGTCTTTGCAGACACACTTCCTAAAGCCTAGAAATCTCTTCACACCCTCCTCCTGCTAGGTTTTCAAATCACAACCCAAATATCTTATGCTTGTATTCGATTTACTTAAACTAGTAAGCACTCCCTCCTCTCAACTGTATTTTGTCCTTATTCTTGGTGTATATTAACTTGCTTTTATCAAATCAAAAAGCTCTCAAGGGAAGATTGTGTGTAACATTCAAAGAATGGATTAAAGCTTATCATTTAGACATTTGTGATATAAAACAATGCCTAAGCATAATAGGAATTCAGTATTTGTTGAAGGAATGAATGCTGAGTTTTAAAAGTGAAAAATGAACCCTGACAAGGAACTTTTCTGAACAGTAATTGGTTTCAAATCCAAAATCTTTGGATGCCTAAGTCCTTTACCGAAGTTGTCTAGTGTGTGCACACTGACCTGTACACACAGAAAAAAAATAATTCTGAAATACTTATACCTAATACTATAAACACTATGTAAATAGTCATACAGCACAGAACATTTCAAATGACAGTCCACATGTGGAACAGTATATACTACACGCCCTAAGTATAGAACAGAAAAACCATCTAGGTTTAAGTACATATTGGTTGACACAACAAAATAACCTGAGAAATACACCCAGGTAATTAAGGACATAAGACTAAAACTATACTATATTGTTTATAGAACAAAAGTTTGTAAGTAATTAAAAAACTATTTTCCAGTCATGGCTGCTTAAATTCACAGACATGGATATGGAGGATCAGCTATAGTTATTGGACAAGACTGTAGGCTTCAAAGCTAGAATGAGTTCAAGTCCTGGCTCTGCAAAATAGTACTATGTCATATGCCCTGGTTATCACACTTCTAAAACCAGGACAAGAGTAAAGCAAAACCAGAACAACACATGGAAGTGCTTAGAGCTGTGCCTAACAAACAGGAAGCACTCAACAAGTGTTAGCTGGTGTCTTCACAACATCCAGGGTGCAGGCTGGACTTGCCTCATGACGCAGAGAACCAAGTTGAAAGAAAAGATAACCTGAGAAAGATGTGACATAAAGCAGGAAACTGAGTACTAAATATCAAACTAAATACTGACAAAACAAAATACATCATCTCCCTGGACAACTGTTTCAAATAAAACTATCCTCATTTGTCTGTATACATGCATGTTTCCTTTTCTAAAAGATTTATTCATACAAAATTTTACCATGTCAAAGTCATTAGCATATTTATCATAAGATATTGAGAATATTTCAAAGGAATGTTTCTATACTTTAATGAATTTGACAAACAGTCCATGATTTCCAGCCCAGCACGAATACACACAGAATGAAGAGAGCTTTCTTCCTCAGAGCTCACACCAATGGAAAAGGTATTCAACTCCTTAGACCACTTGCAGCCTTTCCGAGTAAATGCATTTTAGACTCATCAATTTCAAAAGGAGTACGTCAAACTTAATGTTGCTCAAATTTTCTTTATTAAGAAAATATTTCATATATAAACAGACTGATGAACTCATTTTTGTAATAAGTTACGCAGCACATATCCTTTTCTCTAAGCTTCTCATGCAAAGTTAGAATGTTTTTCTTAAAGCAGAGCAAGTCAGTGCAAACGGTTTCAAGGCAGAGCTGGAAGTCAGCCTAGAAAGGAATGCTTACAAAGCCAATTACACCCCATCCTGCCACACTCCCCCAAGTGCTTCACTCAATCTCTATGAGAATGAATAACCCTTTAAATGAAGTCAGATCAATTACTGGCGAAGAACCTATAAACTAACACAATGCCATTCATCTTAGGAACACGCTGGTGGTCTCCGGGCTCTATTTACATTAAAAAACAAAACAGAAATCTGCCTCATTATTAATTACTATATAAAAATACTTTAAAATAAATGTTCATTCTGCCTATATGCTTCCCCCTAAAGTGCTGTGTGAACAACTCAAGACATAAATAAAAAGATGGTGAGAATAGATGAGGACACCTAAGAAAAAAAAGATTCAAGGACTACTTCCTGTCATTGTAGCCATTTTAACTCATGGACGGTTTCCACAATGTAAAAATACAATAGATGCTATAATAGAAATATAGGGATTCATTTATTACTTTTTGGTTTACAAACAAAGGCACCCAATAATGTTTCTATTTACTTCTTATAAAAGATTATCAGTTTACACTTAAACAAACAAACAAACAAACAAAAACCCCACAAAAGTTTCCTTATCAGTTTCTACAGACAAACACAAAGGGGAGAGGTCTGAGTCTCCTCCCACTACTGAGCTTTATCTGGCAGACTGGAGAAACTTATTCTATGTCATCCTTAAGTCAAACAACATATGACCTGGTCATGCTTTTCTGAACTAAGTGTTAAGATACATTAAGCATTGCCAAGGCAATTAAATAGTTACAATGACATAACAGTATACAAATATGTATGCCAGAGTTCAGAAAAGGAAAGGGGAAAACCCTAAATGGTTCAGAATACAGTTTTGATAAATGAGGTGAATGAAATAATTTTATAGACTTGTCCTATTGAATACTCTATATGGAAAATATGAGAACTAAAAATATTGTCTAGCAAATTATAAACAGAATACATCTCCAGACTCTTTAAACATGACTCTTTAAATATGAATCCGAAGTCTAGCTGATAAAGATCAACAATCTCACATTTGACTCCATACTAATTTCAAATACAAATTCCAGGATGAGCATCATTTATTCATTACCTTCCCTTTGACAACAGAATTCTAAACACATACAATTAATTTGACCTCAGCACAGCCTGAGTTAGCAGTTCATTAAACTAGATCACAGAGCAGTAACACAGAAGACACACATCCGGTTCACTTTACAGGCCTGCCCACATTGCACTTGATTCTTTTCAGAGACCCAAAGACAATTTATCAGATTCGCAGTATATTTTGGCAGATGTATAAAAAGCATAAAAAGGTTAGTGTGTCTTCATTACATCATGGAAATACATTTGGAGACATGGAGTACTCAATGTATATTATATGGGCCACCTTAAATCAAAGGCATCATTTATTCCATTTTCACACACCATCATGGTCTCTCACACCTTACACAGGCATGGTCCTAGACCAGAGACTTCAGGGTCATTCCAAAGAATACACAGATATTTACATACATATTTCTTTTAAAATAATGTTTAAAAGTTTTACTACACAAAGTTTGGCTTCAACACAGAAGCATTTTTTTTTCTTTTCAAGATTATACACCAGTATGGAAAAAGTTGGTTTCCTTTACATTTTGTTTTCCACAATAGTAAAATAAACTTCTTCTACATTATATTTTAATTGACAAAAAATTAAAATGTAAAGTTACATTTTATTTCTTGTACTATTTACTAACCTTTTAAGCACTTTCAAGATACACTGCTGATGATTTAAAATGTAGTACTTGATCAGCTTAATTATAACTGTGTTATGCTGAACAAGCCATTAAAATATGATAAAATAGTAACAAACTAGTAAGATTTAAAGGGAATTATAATGTATCAATAAATATACATCAGTTTCTTGCTATTACTTGTTTCTATAACGCATGTCTTTCTAAAGCTAAAACAACATGCAAAGAAATGATGACTTGAAACTCATTGAACAGTTTGCTACTTTACATGGTAAAATCCTTTATTTAATTTTACACACATACTTATGCATTATTCATTTTTAAAGGAATTCAGCTTTCAAGGTCAAAATTAGTATGTGTTGGTAAACATGTGAGGGCATTTTCTTAATGTTAAAAGCTGCAACTACGTTCCTTCATAATAATGCATGTTCATATGGGGCAAGTCCTATGAGAAAATTTTTAAGGGAGGAGAGAGTAAGTATAATGAATCCTTCCCCAATCCCACCTTTAATCAAGTCTCAAGAAATCCTCTTCAAAATGAAAACACATCTCACCAGAGTTCCATTTGATCGAAATGTGGACTAGAAAAAATGGTTTCCAATTCATTTGATATGAACACAGTTTTACTGTGCATGTTTTCACTTTGCTTCAAATGCACAGAGTATATACACTGATACAGAATCTTAAATCCATTCAGATCTATTAGTGTCTTTAGAATAATATTTGGCCTTCTGATAATAAGAGCGACTAATTACTTATAGGAAAATGATATGCAACACACATTTATTCAGCAAGAAAATCAGAACAAGTCTTTGAATAGGATAACACCTGTAACTTATAGGAAAAAAAATACATGGCTGTGGTCTTTAGCAAAACTAAACCCCACCTCTTAAAGGATTTCAAAAAAAAAAAAAAAAAGAAATCAACATTGAAGAATCAAATCAAATACTTAACTAATTTATCTAGGCCTTCTGTCTGCAATTTTCCATTGCACTGAATATTAGGACTGCATGTTAAGGCATGTTTTAATTAGTATGTTCCAGAACTGCACAGTTATACTGGTCAATATTCCCATAGCCCCACTTCTGCCCTCTTCCTATCCTTTGCACTCCAAGGATTAAAATGTTGAATCATAGTTTAAGTGACTATTGCAGATCTGAGCTGGCATACCACAGTGTGTTCACTAGGTTTTGAGCATAAACATTAAAATGTTACATAAAATGGACCATAATTTACTCCACGCTCCAATTTAAGATGGTTTAATGTCTTAACGAAAGGTGAGATGACTTAAGTACATTTTACATTTTATGCATTTAGATCACCGTATGCATAGATGTTCTAATGCTAAATTCTTGGTCTTCAGTATCTCATAGTGCTGGATGCTCGGAAGTATGACAGAAATTTGTAACACAGACTAACCACAAAGTACCAGATGTTTCTTGCCATTTGTGATCTTGCAATAAAAATGCGCCAGATAAGTATCACAAGGATTGTATTGAAACCATAACGGATATTCCGCAACCTGAAAAGCAAATCAAAAGATATACTAAATATTTTCTAGACTAAAATTATTTTTGGATAGGAGCAAATTAATAGCTATAAATTTAATCAAAATTCTACATCATTTTTTAACTTTCAACATTTAAAAACGAAATTAAAGTTATTAAGTTCAAGCTAGCACAATGCAAACATACCTGCCTGTAACTGGACAGTAGCACATCAATGCATTACTCTAGCAACAAGGAGTACAACTGTATTATCAGTGTACCTGAACTATAGACTTAGTAAGCAACAATTTCACTGAGCATCCTGTGTATCCATTTTATGGTAGACATCAACAAACTACAGGCTAAGCCAAGCATGGTCGCCTCATTCCTGTGATCCTAGTATTTGGGAGGCTAAATCTAGACAGGAAGATCCCAAGTTTGAGGTCAGACTAGGTTACAGAATGAGATCCTATCAGAAATAAAGAAGAATGGGGGAAATCTGGAAAGGAAGAAAAGGAGGAAAGAAGGAAGAGAGTGAGCAAGCAAGTAAACAAATGAAGTAAAACAGTCACTCGTATGTCTTGAATTGCTGGAGCTTCTATCTAATCTAAAAGAGCTGCTGGTATCTAATAGTCCCCAATTCAAGAGCCAACTGAAAAATCCTCATCTAAGAATAATACAGCATTAGCTCTATTTTATTAAAAGACCTTTCTGCTCTCAAAGATCAGCAAGCATGTTACAATATGCATATTTCTAAACAATTTTTATGTTTGTCTCAAAAAACTTTAACCCTTCAGGTTAAGGTACATTATGAATTAATATTGCAGTCCAAGACAGGAAGGACTGTGGTAGAGAAATGAAGGTGTAGAAGTAGACACTATGGCTTTAAATAAGCAGTCAAAACATTTATATTCAAGTTTCCTTTCCAGTTAGTAAAATGCAGTCTTGCAAACCTCAGTTTCCTCAACAATAAACCTGGCATTTTACTAGCTCCATAGTGCTGTGGCCTCAGCAAGTGAATAGTATAGATATTAGGAGTCATAAGAACTATTACAATGATATAACCCTCAGTAGTACTACAGTCTTTGAATGACTTACTACAGCTCATCTTACTCCGTTTTCTGAGTTTATTCTGTTTTAAATCAGCAAGTACTACTTCTACTAAGACACTAAGGAATCATCATTCTGTGCTGTATGTTAAAAAAAGACTACATAAGTAACTTCTGGTTCAAAAATATTTTCATTTTCTGCTAATACTTTTACTTTTTCAATAGAGCTTTATTAGAAACAAATAGTGAATTTTTTTTTGTTGTTGTTCTTTTTTTCGGAGCTGGGGACCGAACCCAGGGCCTTGCGCTTCCTCGGCAAGCGCTCTACCACTGAGCTAAATCCCCAACCCCAAATAGTGAATTTCAAAAACTAAGTTCTACCCAAAGTTCATAGCCAGCAATAAACATACATTAATAGATATAATTTTAATAAAATATACTTAATATTTAATAAAAATAAATAATAAATAAAAATAATAAATATTTAATAAAAATAAAGCTTTAATAATCTTTATTTATTTAATGTATATGGGCTTTTGCCTGCATGTGTGTCTGTACACCACATGTGTTTTTGGTGCCTGGAGAAGCCAGAACACATGCATCTGGGAAGAAGTTCAGATAGATTACCTACAAAACAACTACCAGACCATTAACTATTTTCAATAGATACAGTAGAAGCCAAAAGACCACGTTTTCCAAGTGTTCGACAGATATAACTAATGTAACAATTGTAAGATTCCACACCAATGTAAAGATATTTGAAAAATTAAGATGGTGTGAGATCCTCTAGAACTAGAGTTACAGGTAGTTGTGATCCACCATGTAAACTGGGAATCAAACTCTGGTCCCTTAGAACAGTGCTCTTAACCACTAAGTCACCCCTCCAGTCTTTTAATAATCTTAAGTTAGATAGAGACCACATTGTTACAAACCCAAGGATAAGCATTTTCTTAAATATAATACATTATTTTTATTCTGAATATTACTTCTCCAAAGCAAGCTGTGTAATATTTCATGAGGAGGGAAAATGTTCATCAAGCCTATGCCACACTTACTTGTTCAGATGCTTTCTAGCTGCAGGGAGGCCCGACATCTCTTCATTCAATACGTATTTTTTAGTCCCCATGCAGTAGTTCTCTATATATTCTGCCCAATGTAACTGTCGTACATCAATATTAAAGGTCTATGGCAAGAAAAAAAATATTACTTTCTTAATATTCTTTAGAATTTGCCAAAAATTATTTTTCTGAACTATAATCCCAAATGAAAAGATTACACTTCAATATAGTATTACTTTTTCTAATGTCAACATATCTATGTTCTTCCTCACTACTTACATATGAACTGATATACATTTCAAGTTACTTTCCCTCTGCAACCTCCCCTTCTTATATATTTTCTATAGGATAAAGGTTAATTTTCCTAGAGAAAAATTTTTACATCAAGAGAAACCAAGCAGAGCATGGTGGTACACACTACTATAGGAACGCACAGTACGCAGGGGTCACCAGGTTGAAGTCAGTTTCTACGTGGTGTTTGAATAAGAATCAGCCACACAGGCTCATCTATTTGAATGCTTAGTCACCAGGGAGTGTAACTCTTTGAAAGATTAGAAAGTGTGGCTTTGTTGGATGAAGAGTCCCTGGGGTGGCCTTTGAGGTTCAAAAAGTCATACCAGGCCTAGGCTCTCTACCTCTCTGCCTAAGAATCAGCAACTATTTCAGAGCTTCTGCACGATGACAATGGACTCTGAGAGTGTAAGCAAGACCTTGATTAAATGCTTTTTTAATAAGAGTTGCCTTGGCCATGGTGTCTCTTCACAGTGACTAAGACAATGTGCTACACAATGAGGCCCTGTCTCAACCAACCAGCACACCAACACACAGACAGTCTGTCTCCATCTCTCTCTGTCTCTCTGTCTCTGTCTCTGTCTCTGTCTCTCTCTCTCTCAAAAGAAACAATAAAAAGCGAAACCTAGAATAAATTCTGGCTTAGGATTTTAGTAACAGTTTTTGTGTAACTTGATGAAAAGTATATATATATCTTGAAAAGCAGAAATTATAGAAATGCTACTCTATGGAGAGTTATAGCTGTTCAGTACTCTTCACTTGATCTTAGCCAAAAGGCCGAGAAGCGATGCTGTTCAGTACTCTTGAGCAAACAGGCAGTTGGGTATTTTTGTGAAATGACAAGGAAATTATTCACTATAAGCCATCATCCAAAAATAACAAGTTCTAGAGGGGAAAATATTATACTAAAATGAAAAGATAGTATCATGGCACCAACATGGATGCAGATCTGACTTCACAAAAGAACCATTATAAGAAGTTATATATGCATGTACACAATTGACTGGAGTTCCACAAGAGAAAAAAGAAATGGAAGCAGTACCTAAGAGCATGTTTTCTGCAAAAATCATGAAATACCAAACACTAATTTAAAAACCATACCCACCATGTATACACCCATGCATCTGGGAAGAAGTCCAGATAGATTACCTACAAAACAACTACCAGACCATTAACTATTTTCAACAGATACAGTAGAAGCCAAAAGACCCGTTTTCCAAGTGTTCGACAGATGTAACTAATGTAACAGATGTAACAATCCACACCAATGTAAAGATATTTGAAAAATTAAGATGAAATAAAGATATTTCCAGGAGAGTAAGAACTGGAGTGACTGGTATCATCCACAATGAAGAATCACGCTATTTTTTAGGGCTGAAGTAGAATGACTCCAGGTTCCAGACTGTCCACAGAAGTCTCTGTGGATGTCTGAAGGTAGAAGAAAATGAGGGGGACTAATAGGAACTGATTATGTCATAAGAAGTCTACCCTCATGAATGAATGAATGCCAATTAAAAGACATAAGGTTGTGAGTACAATCCCCTAGTCTCTCTTGCACTTTTACCATGAAATGACACAGGAGGAGGCATTTATCAGATGTCAGTCCCTGCTTAGCAGTTAGAAACCGTGAACTAACTTCTATCCACTGGAAATTACCCATTTGCTATTCTCCTTTACCAGCATAAAACAGACTAAGAAACTCTTAATAACAAATGACCTGTAAACAGCAAAATAGAGGCATTGGTTTTTCACAATCCAAAAAAGGTCAGAGTATCCATTTATGTTAGGCTTAAGGAAAGATACTGTAAACTGGTGGTGTGAGCTTATGCCTTTAATCCCAGCACTGAGAGACAGAGGCAGGTGGATCTCTGGGAGTTTGAGGTCAACCTGGTTTACAGAGAGTTCCAGGGAAATCCTGTCTTGAATACTACCACCTAATATCTGTGTTTTCTAAAGTAAGCTATTAAAACAACTAGGAAATAATGCATTTTGATACAACTAAAGGAAATGGGGAATTAAAATTGTGAAAAACAACAAACAACCTCAAGGGCCAGGTGTACAGATTACGCTTACAACCTCAGCCTGGAGAAGGCGGAAGTTTAAGCTCAAAGCCAGCTTGTGTCTTACTTTGACTGTATCCAAGAAACTAAAAGCTAGACAAAAAGAGGACAGAAAAGGACAATTAAAATAGGTGCAGCAAACTGAAGTGCTAAACCTAACCCTAAAACTGAGCTGGGATGTTGCTCGCTCACTCACCATATACAAGGGTCTGTCTTAGAACAAACATCTAACTCCAAAATCACAGGTTATATACAGGCTACACTCTCCAGAAAGGGTCAACAACTATCAGGCTGTAAAAACAAGAACAACTGTGTTGTTTACAAGAGAAATGACTAAAAGGTAAGAATGCAGACCAACTGAACATAAAGTTGAAGACAGACATTACCACTAGTAATAAGTGAAGCTGGCCAAGACCTCACTAGAGTATGCTGTCAAAGCCTGCATATTAAAAAATCTGATAAATAACATTTAAAATTCAGTCTACTTTTGACTTCCATTCATTCTTACAAATGTTTTTAAATAGTTAGAAATCATTTTCTGTAAATTGCTCATCTTTTTAGTCTCAGTATTCAATAATTCAGTGAATACTGACACCACTATTTCTACATAAGCATTGTAGAAGGAAACAGATGCTGATATCAAGATACAAACACACATACACAGAGACGCACATACAAACTAAGTAAAATAAAAGAGCTATACCTTCAGAGCAAGGGTAAAAAAAATCAAATAAAACATCTAGATTGAAACCTCTTATCTACCAAGCTAGTGAAATGGGTTGGCTCTCAACTTTCAGTATGGAATTCACGAGCCACATGTACTGACTATTGATACGCTAGGATGCAAAAGGTGCACTGAGGTTCAAATGCGAAATAGGAAAGTTAACCAAAATGGTCTAAATTACTTTAAAGTTTTGATATATTCAAAGTATTTTTGATAGATCAGGTTAAATCAAATACTTACAAAAATTAATACAGGATGAAAAACAAAGTCTTTCTGGAAAACTAACCCTGGCCCAGTCTTCTGATCTACATAGACTGCATCATTCACCTCCACAAAGGTGAAATCCTCAGCACATGTTTTAGAGGCCCTGTCGTATGGCAGCCTCCTTGATAGCAAATTCTTATATAAAGCTTCAACTTTAATCTATGTCCCTGAAATTCAAAGGAATCCTCAAAGAATAAGAATTGAAGAAAAACAAATAATGATTAGCAAAACAACAACTTGGGAACAAGGCACCCTGATTTAGACTGGGCTCAAGCAGCAGAATCTGATACTGTCTATCATTTAAACGTGAGCTATGAGAGAAAGAATTTACAGCAATTATGAAGAAATATCTAAGGGTAAGTTGAACTTTTTTTTTAAGCCTTTTTTCTTTTTTTCAGAACTGAGGACCGAACCCAGGGCTGAGCTAAATCCCCAACACCGAAGTTGAACTTTCTGAAAATGAAAGCATACAAACTCAATGGCATGGTTTCAACCCAGCTGACTTGCTGTTGAAGAAGTTAAATTATTTACACTTTAGTCCAAAAGCAAAATATTTAATTGCAGTTATAGACCTAGGGCAGCATGGTCTACCATATAACAATTCTGTAAGAAGGTAGAGGAGTAGCAACATCAGAAGAAACAAATGCTTAAGACACTCCCAAACTGCTGAGAAACACCCATCTACAGGTTCACAAAGTCCAAAGAGAGTTTCAGAACACCAAGTGTGGAAACCTAGACACAGCAAAGCAGAGAACTGACTTTTCACCTGCAACAAAAAAGACAGAACACAGAACAATCCTCAATATGCTGCACTAGTGTTAAAGACAAAACAAAACCAAAAACGCTAAGGTCAACTAAAGACTGACAGACAACAAAAGCTCAAAGTTCACTATGACCAGTCTCCTAACTTAGCCATACCCTGGTATTCTAAATACCTGTCAGACAGAAAGAAAATGATAATAAAGAGAAGCTCCACGAATGGAAATAGACAAGCAACTGTCTCCTAATAATGGTGGGGCTTAAACTGGAGAACTACAGTTAGATATACCCACACACATGACTGGAGGGCTTGAGGTATTATAATAACAAAACCATAATTACCATAAGGAAGAAACTATTGAGAATGAGGCTCTAGGGCTGGAGAGATGGCTCCGCCGTTAAAGGCTAGGCTCACAACCAAAAATATAAGAGAATGAGGCTCTAGGTTCAGTCCCTAGTACTTCTATATCCCTAAAAGAAAGTAACTGAATGTTTAAGACAGATACATATGCTAAAATATATGAAGTAGCTGGGTCATAGAAACACAAGCCTGTGATTCAGCACTCAGGAGGCAGAGACAGATGGATCTTTGGGAATTTGAAGCCAGCCTAGTCTACAAAGTGAGTTCCAGGACAGCCATAGCTATATCAAGACAGTATCTCGACAAAACAAAACAAAACAAAACAAAATCTGAGTTAACTTCAGAAGGAACACAGTTTAACTTTCAAACAAGCAAAATGAAATGACAAAGAGCATGAAATATAAAAAAGAAATTGTAGTCCATCTCCCCCTAGACCCCCTCCCCAAATTTAGAGAAAACAAGGTATTCTTTACATAAAACCCATAAAGATGTTAAAGTTCTCTTTGAACCCAACCATACAGGAAGGAATAACAACTTAATCTGAAAAGCCTTTGTTATTCTCAAATATTTTGTAGCAATTTTAAGACAAAGCTAATTTTATCTCCTTATAAAAATTAAGATTTAAACACTGAGAAATACAATGAGATCTATGACTTTCCTATGTGATAGTCATTAGAAATGCCTAGGTTTCAGTGTACATACTAGTCATATTTTCTAACTCCAAAATAGAAAATACTTGCCTTTTTATCTTCAGGGTTTAGCTGGTTCATTAACATATTGACATTATCAGTATTCCAAACCCAAGAGTTACTTGTAAAATATTCAAGGAATACCATGGCTTTGTGAAGACGAGTGATTGTTTTCATCATCCTGTGTTTCAAGAAAAATCAAGAGATTCATATAGTATATAGAATGGGTAAAATCCCATTACCACAGAGGTCCCAACAATATACTCCCAACTGTAATTCAGTAAGTGTACCAAACCAGCATAGAATCAGAATATTTCTGCATCATGGGAGAATAATTTATTGTTCCAAAATGGAAAAACAAATTAGAAGCAGCAGCAAAGGGAATTTAAAATTTTATACTGCCCTCACAAAGTTCTGCTGACACAGAATTCTCAAATGATATCCAACACTAAAGTTTAAATTCAAATTTTCTATATATCACACTACATGAAGGATTCCATTTAGTCTCCCTTTGCTTTTTTGCTACCCTGTACTTAGTGAGAATCCATAACATGGATTTCTACAGCTATGTTATCATCTCAGTGCTTCAGCATCACTGAAGCAGATAGATATACAGAAATATTCTTTTGCTATTTAGTCAACTCTATTAGAAAAATACAAGAACTTTCTCTCCAACTGTGATTGGCACCACTCCTGATTATCTGGATGTGCTATGAAATCAATGACTAATGCTGAGGACTTTCAGAAATATTCTTCTCTTCAGGCCTCACCTATGTTCTTCCTTAGAGAAACAAATTAGTAAAATACTACTTTGTTTCTTTTTAAGGGAAGGAACCTTAATCTTATCTGACATTTTATTTATTATCACTTGCCACAAGTCATTGATATCAAAGCACTAATCCAAGTAGTAATTAAGAGCTTTCTGAATCAAATATACACCAAAACACCAGAAAAATAATCAAGAAATATAAGAATTCCATTTACATTCCCACAAGAATTAGCTTAAAGTATATGAAGTTTAGAAAGACCCCAAATTAAGGGCTTTACAAATAGGGGACATGGGAGAAAATTAGAATACAAAAAATAATGAAGAAAATAAAAGCATCATCATTAACCAAGAAACTGTGGTAAAACATTCAATATATTTATAAAGAAACTCCAAAACCAAAATTTTTAAAGAAAATGAGGCAATACAGACAATGTGCAGAAAAACTATTTCATTCACTAAAGAATTCCAAAATAAATTCTCCATTAAACCTGAAAAGAATTATCTAATACCCAAAGCTATTATCTAGAAATAAACCATATAGATTAGGGAAAGTTGCTTTAATAAACAACTTTTCTATAAAATTTTCTTTACAGATGTAACAATCAATATAGAATCACAGGTAGTATAATATACATTAATTTCATCCCAAACATACACGGTTCACATCATTTTTCCAATGAGTAGTCTACTGAAACATTTTTCTCCCTGATTCCTTAAATGTCAGGTTTTGCCTATTTTCATGTGTAGACTCATTCAAGTGATGTAGTTGTCCTAAAATCAAGCCTTGATTCACTCATTCAAAAATACTTATTAAAAAAAAATGCGAGGACCCAGGCATGGGAGCTCATGCATGCTTATAATCCCACACTTGAGAGGGTGAGGCCAGAGAACTGCATGAATGTGGAGATAGCCTGGTTTACAATTCAACCCTGTCTCCAAAGAAGAGAGGGAAAGGGATAGGAGATTTGAAAATTCATACACATGAGAAACTTGCAGACAATATTAACAGGAAACCAAAGTACACTTAAAACTGCACCTTCGCTCTGGTTCAACACACCACAGAGCAAATGCTTGTGACTGCACTGTCTTGTACCTGCTGAGGATGTATTTATTCTTTACTATGATAACTTCTAAAGTATAATCACAGTTAACAGCAAGGCCAGATCTTAATAATTATCTAAAAACATCTATGTTCTAAGATACTTGGCACCATCCGTGGCCTTAGCACACTGGGGGTTGAAGGGAAGCACACCCTTCCCCATTATGATGATGATCTCCAAATACTGTCAAATGCCCTCAGGCTGAGAATCGTACGGATGTTCAGAAATGCTAAACTAAACAACGACAACATGAAGCAACTTATCAAAAGATGCTGTTTGTAACAATGATGTAATGTTAACTGAAGAATAACTTGATGATTCTAGATATGTACTCTGGTCTCTCTATAAGTAAGAGTCCATATATTATGAAATGGAATTTACAATTATTTCAAAATATACAGCAAGTCAGATTTTTATTTAGCTTACACTCAAAATCATGTAAATGAATAAACTGGATGCCGTGAATTACATTAATTTAATGTTGAATGAGGAATTATATTAAGGTTAGATAAGTTGTAACATTTACTTACTCTTGACTAAGTGAACATCCAAAGAATAAACTGAGACATTAGTTAACATGTGTATATAGCCGAAGTAAACTTTTATATCTCTTGATGCTTTTATTTACTTAATTTTAGTTTTTTTGTTTTG
The DNA here is from genome assembly GCF_011064425.1 of Rattus rattus. Lineage (NCBI taxonomy): Eukaryota > Metazoa > Chordata > Mammalia > Rodentia > Muridae > Rattus > Rattus rattus. The sequence goes on from NC_046155.1 coordinate 87,954,058, forward strand.
TTTTGTTTTGTTTTTTGAGACAGGGTTTTAATTATTCTATGCTGACCTGGAACCTTGCTGTCCAGACTGGCCTCAAACTCATGTAAATCCTTCTGCTTCAGCTTCCTGAGTGCCCAAATTACAGTCTGCAGCACCATACCCTACTCTTTGTTGCTTTTATGCTATATTCCTGCCGAGGTCTGGGGTTATTCCTGCTCTGATACATCACCCATCCTGTAAGGTCACTGCTGCCTAGACTAATGTCCCAGCACAAGGGGAAATACCTGTTAAGCATCAGAATGAGGTGGTGACGTCACAGGCCAGGTAAGAAGGGCACTAAGAGGAGTCTTCCTTGCTCACTGTCATACTCACCCTGGAAGACTTCAGTCACCTTGCATGCTGTCCAATGACCCCTGAGGTTGTCATTCTGCAAGGAAGCTCAAACCAGACCATGTGCAGACTACACATGCAGAGTCTAATTCTACATGAAGAGAGAAAGCTGCTTGGCTACTTCGTACCCTTCCTCTCCCTCAACAACTCTCTCTAGTGTTCATGTCTTGATCCATCTAACCAAGCTTAAAGACCTTTAGCCAAAGCCACTTAGACCAATCTTTCTAGAATTCCTTACTCACAGAAATTGTAACACATTTTAAAAAATAACTTGCTTTAAGGCATTATGATTGTAGTGACTTGTCCTGCAGCAGAAAAATACATAATACTGGGGAGAACTGGCAATAATAATTTAAAAAACAAACAAACAAACTAAAGTTTGTGGCATTTTAGAATTAAGTAGAAGATTCTATTATGACCTTTGAGTTCATTTACTGAAATCTGAAAGGGCCATGAAAAGAAAATCAGAGGTAACTTTACAGAACTTGAAGCTATATAACATGGAAGATAATAAAAGTTAGACCCTATATTCTTAAAGTTTAATCTAGCCAAGATTTCTTGAATGAAAACAAAGCTGAACTTAGAAAGTGAACTGTCTGAATGAGAAAATGTAAAAGGCTACTCAGGAATTCTTTAAAAAGTAACTTCTTACTGCAGCGGATCTCTCTCACTCATGCACACGTATGTTAGTATGGCTAATGTGCAAGTCCTGCGCTGTAGGCTTAGATGGCAGGACAGTCTAGGTAAAGGAAACAGCTGTATAGCCTTGGGAGCTGAACAGCATGCAGCATACATATTTCACTGCACAGACTGCTTGCTGCACACATAGGCCAAGATAAACATATGTGTGGGAAAGCTAGAAATTCCTAGAGTCTTACACTGAAAGCTGAATGGACCACTCCGGTGGTACCACCCTTTCACTTAAAAGTTAACCAGTTTGCTAAGAATGTATTAAAAAGAATACAGCAGGTCACCCCACAGGACAGTGAAAAACAGCCATAGCTTGGACAGGTCAGGACAGGACAGATGGTAACCTGCTGTCAGACTATTACCAAGTCTGTGAGTAGTGTCAGGTTAAACGTTCGAAGAGTACAATTTTATACCTGCAGTCCAGAAATTCTCTACTGTTTGGATGACAGGTTTTAAGGAGAAAAGATTTAATATCTATAGGCACTGCTCCACAGCCTCCTAATGAGACCCAAAGGCTTGTCTCAAAGAGATGTGTGAATGGGCTCTAGTCTATCTGATTATCTTTAGAGTAGACACAGTGGAAACTTTTTAAAGCCACATGAATTTATATAAAAAGGGAAAGTATACCAATAAAATGTCTCTGTAACATAAGTCAGCAAGTAAGAGGACACATACCCAGTCCACTCTATTACTGTCTGTGAATAAAGTTTTATTGAAGCAATCATGTTCATTATTTATAAACTGTCTGACTGCTTTCCTTCTTTAACACCAAAGCAGAGAGGCAGCAACAGAACTATGTGCTTACAAAGTCTAAATGTTTACAAAAAGTGTCCTGACCCCTTTCCTGGACTCTAACTTTTTATGGGCAGGAAGCAGAATTAGTAGTCTCTTCAGTCTTACATGGGCCCTTTTTTAATGAGGGGTCGGGGGAGAAGGTTCGAGAAAGTTCAGAGAGTAGGAAAGAGTCCAGCTGTCAACATAAACCTGGACTGCAATTGAAAACTGTTTATAGAACAGTATTTGCTGTGTACCTTCCATTTTTCTTGTTTTAAAGACACTGTCTGAAGCCGTTATCTTATGCTTCTCTCAACATATGTAGAATATATGGGCAGCTGTAATTTGCTTTCACAGCTGCTAACTTGGTTTCATAGGTTTTCATATGAGGAGTATCATCTACAATAACTATATCTTTGACTGGATCAGGTTTACGTGGTAAAACCCTGACATCCAGCTGATACCATAGGGGTTTGTAGAAGAAAAAATTAACTGCATTGTTCAGGCAGAAGAACATAACCTCTGTGGGCCAGAAGGTTAACTGTTACAGATTATACTTTCCAAAAATGGCTGAGAGCCATCCTTCTCACTTGCTCATTTCCAGGATATCTGACTGCTCTCCAGAACACCCACTTTCCTTACACCTAAAAGGATTTGCTTGTGACAAGGAAGGGAGGGAGGAGAGAGGGAGGGAGGAGGGAGGGAGGGAGGGAGGGAGGGAGAGAGAGAGAGAGAGAAGAGAAGAGAAGAGAAGAGAAGAGAAGAGAAGAGAGAAGAGAAAAATAAAAGGCGAGGTGAGTCAGACATGGTGGCATTTGCTTATGATTCTGGCTCTCAATCTGAGGCCAGCCTGGGCTAATGAGATCCTGTCTCAAAGAACAAACAAGGCAAAAGTGATAATGCAGTATTTTCTAGCTTCCATGTTGCTTGCTCAACAACTTTGGCTGCTGTGCAAAAGTTAATTCTGAAAGGCAACCACTAGGCCTTAAAAGATCCTACAAAAAGCGATCCTCATGAGGCAGTGATAATAATACCTGGCCTCTGGCTGATCAAATACCCCATCCTCCCTTCAGACTTCAGCTTTTCAGCTCCATTTGCTCACATGAAAAGTCTTAAAACTAAAACCATACATGCCAATTCCTCTGCAAAGTCCTGATCCCAAGATTAGTAAAAGAGAATGAAATGACTGTTTTAATCACTAAATCTCAGATGACTTGCTATATAGCAATATCATCTCTATACTCTTAGTAACTAGGGTTTTCTTTTTTGTTCTTTGTATTATAAATATTTTTACGTTTACTGAGCTCCCAGCCATGGTTACCTTCACTAGAACTGAACAAGATAAAGCCAGTTAACATCTAAATGGAAGAGGGAGAGTTTCATGTGTTCCCATCCCTAGCTAAGAAGCTC